>NC_081409.1:322827654-323133904 GCF_030272615.1 Cryptomeria japonica | reverse complement strand
ATAACTAGGCATGAGGAGATGCTATTCTATTAGTTCATGATCTTCCGATTGTAATCTGAATGTTTTTGTAAGACAGTGAGTCTTCCCCAGGGTTGTAGCCCTCTTTGTTATGTGTTTTGAGCAGTGTGTCTGAATGCATGTGCATTCCCCATTGTAGTATTTCATATACTTCTAACATGGTGTCATCTCATTGTGGGTAGGTTCCCATTGTGATTTTTCCTTTAACCGAGTTTTCCACGTCAAAAATCTCAATGTTATGTGCGTTATTGATGTGGTGTTGATTTGTCCTTTCACTATTAATTATCATACCTAAAATTGTGTTTGAGTTGAATAAAGTTTGTGAAAAAATTGATTCAACCCCCCCTCTCAGTTTGTTGCCTTGTTGCCAACAAATATAAGATGCAAAACGAAATATGAACACCCTAAAAGATATGGTAAACATTAGGGGAAAGTAGGTCATGTAAGATCAGTGTTGTTCGGCAAAATATAAAGGAAAACAAAATTGTCTTAAGATTAACGCATGCTAATTAGGTAAAGCACTAAATTATGCAAAAATCAACTTAGCTTAATTAATGATACTTTTGAGTGATAAATCAAGTAATTGCACAAGTTCATTCTTGGAAAATTAAATGCAAAGAAGCATAACATTACCTAGCTCCATGACCAAAGAGTGAATGTTGTTTTGAATATTCTAAAATAGATTGTTGCTAGCATAGTAAAAACTACATCTTTGCTAGTGAAATGCCTCAAATATCTTACTAAATATTTCCTTTATCCTAGGTCAAATCTACAAGTTTAGATCTATTCTATAGTTGTAAATTTATCTTTTATGCACACATTTGTCCTTGCTTAGTGTGTACTTTTTCTATTGAGTGATCTCTATTTGTTTTGCTCTTTTTTTTATAGAGCAAATAACAACATTTAGAAATATTTACAAGGGTTGTCATTATGTTCTGAAGAGAAATGTTCACATCCATCAACCCTATAAATGTGTGTATAAGATTGAAGACAATAAGAAAACACCCTAAAAAATGATGCATGTGGATTTGTTACTCCTTTGAATGCTTTTAGGATGTGAGAGAAATGAGTGATGTTTGCAAATTAATGTTAATGAATAGGTCTTTAAATACTATCTCGTAGCTTCAAAATTCACTAGCATTTGAATTTTGAAATGGTAGGGTCAAGTTCACAATTGTAAGGTTAACCATGCAATCACATAAAAGACCAAAGGTGTGTAAACAACCAAATTTGGGTGGATAATGACTATATTGAGGTATGTATATAGATAAGTGTAATAAGTGCAAGGTTTAGGCAAGTGTATTAGTGTTTGTGTGTATAACCTAGCAAGGTGGTGGCTAAATATGTGGGCATATGTGTGTAAAGATTATATAAAGACTAAGAGAATGTGTCTAGCTTCACTATATATATATATATATATATATATATAACTATATATATAGTTATATATATATATATATATATATATATATATATATATATATATATATATATATATATATATATAGTTGTGTGTGTGTGAAAAACATGAATATGTAAATACCACCATCCTCTTAGAGCTAAAGGATATTCAGGATGAGATACAGAATAATGGTTATACTAATACTTCAAGAGATGCTGAAGATTCTATTCTTATGAGATATCATGACATAATAGCCAAAGAAGAAACCTATTGAAAACAAAGATCAAGAAATGTTTGGTTGAAGGAAGGGGACAGGGATACTAAATACTTCCACATGTCCACCCTAAGACATAAGGCCATTAATAGAATATCTCAGATTAAAGTGAATGACAGGAGTGTTGAAGAAGGTGAACCCTTGAGCAAGGCTGCTACGGATTTTTTCTCCAATTTGCATGTTAAGGATCGGAATTTGGATATGCAAGCCCAAAGGAATCTTCTGGATAGCATACCTACAATTTTAGGGGATGATCAAAATTCTCACCTGACTGCTATCCCATCCCATGATGAGATTCTGATAGGTGTCAACTCCTTTGAAGGCAACAAGGCCCCAGGCCCAAATGGTTTTCTCATGTTCTTCTTTCAAATGTACTGGCATATTATTGGAGATGATGTGTCCAGAGCTGTGAAAGAGTTTTTTGGTGCTAGAAAATTTTTGAAAGAAGTAAATGGTACTTTTATTGCTCTTATCCCCAAAAGATGGGGGTTGATTCTATGGATCTCTTTAGACCTATAAGTCTATGCAACTCTCTTTATAATATAATCTCCAAGGTTCTAACTTCTAGAATCCTAAAGTTGCTTCCCTCTATCATATCACCTCAGCAAAGTGGTTTTCTCTCGAGTAGACAAATCTTGGACTCGATCATCTCAATCCATGAAAATATCCACTCTTTGTCTAACTCTAAAAAATAAGGTTTTTTTCTAAAGCTTGACTTATCTAAAGCCTACGACAGCGTGGATTGGGATTTTATGATGGATGTTCTCTCTGCTTTTGGCTTCGGCTCTAGAAGTATTAGTCTTATCAGGCAATTAGTTTCTTCAGCTTCTTTCTCTATTTTAATGAATGGATCTCCTTCTCCTTTCTTTAAATCTTCTAGAGGACTCAGGTAGGGAAATCCCCTATCCCCGGTTATCTTTATTATAATGGTGGAGTGTCAAGGGAGATGTATTGGGAAGCTAGTTGAGAAAGGGGAGTTTTGTGGATTGAATCCATCTTCTACGGATCAAATCAGTTCCCATCAGCAGTTTGTTGATGATTCTATAATAATGGGGAAAGCTACGGTGCAGGACTCTAGAAGTTTAAAGAATGCTCTGGATAGCTATGGTTCAGCTACCGGACAACTTATTAATTGGTCTAAAGGTTTTGTTTATTTTATCAACACCCCAGAGAGAAGGAGGATTAAAATAAATAATATCTTGGGTTGTCAAGTTGGGAGTCTTCCTGCTTCATATTTGGGGCTCCCCTTATGTCATGATCCACCTGATACTTTTTGGGGACCTTTGGTGGATAAATTCCACAAGAAGCTTTCTAGCTAGAAGGGTTCTCTTCTAAGCCAAGTTGGTAAGGTTCAGCTGCTAAAATCTACTCTACAAAGTATCTTTCTTTATGCCATTAGTCTCTTTAGAATTCCTGCCAAGTATGCGGAGGCTACTGAAAAGATTCGGAGAACTTTTTTATGGACAGGGGTTAAGGAGAAGAACAGAATGAATTTGATTGCCTAGGAGAAGGTATGCAAGCCAATAAGAAAGAGAGGATTGGGTCTTAGAAGAATAAGAGACATAAATGAGTTCCTTATGGCCAAGCAAATTTGGAGAGGGTTAAAAAATTAGGGAGAGTGGAAACTGGTATGGGATAACAAGTATAAAAGTCAGTGTCCAACTCTTCAAAGCTTCCTTAAAGCGGAAAATATTCCAATTGGATCCAATATTTGGAAAAATGTTTCTAGAACAAGAGACTTAATTGTCAGAGGTGCAAAATGGAAAATGGGGAAAGGGAATCTTATCCAATTCTGGGATGATTCTTGGTTGTTGGAGTCCCCTTTGAATGAAAACCCTGAGTGGAGTAGATTTCAGAATCAATGCAGGGAAAGATTTGGATCTAAGGTGGGTGATTACTGGGAAGATGGACAGTGGAGGATTTATCTCAGGTGGATCAGTCCTTGGGTAGTTTGAACAAAGTTATGAACTCTATGGTAAGGGTTGAAGAGGAAGACCAATTAATTTGGAAACTCACAACAAGTGGTACATTCATTGTGGCTTCTTTGTATTATCAACAGTTCTCTAACATGGAAAGCCCATGCTAGGCTAAGGCATGGGTGAAAGGCCTCACCCCTAAGATTAACATTTTTTTTTGGATAGCCCTACAAGATAAAATTCTAACAATTGAGAATATCATAAAAAGAGTTATGAGCATGCCTAGTGTTTGTATTCTATGTAAGCAGAATGAGGAGACCATTAATCATATGCTCTTTCTCTGCTGATGTCTGGGGAAGCTGTCTAGACCACTTCAAAATCAGTTGGGGTTTCTCTGAGTCGATTTAGAAGGTTTTCAACTCTTGGCATCATCCTTCAAGGAATAAGTCCACTACTTTATTGTGGAAACTTGCCTTACCTCATATGTGTTGGGGTATATGGAAAGAGAGAAATGACAGAGTTTTCAGAGAAAAGGTTTCTAAGGTTAAAATTGTGTTTGAAAAAATAAAAAGAAATATAGTGGAAAATATGAATATCATAGGAGGCATTGATAACCCTCAAGACAAGGATGATCAATTTATCTACAATAAGTGGAGATTAAAGGGTTGAGAGCACTTTCAGACCAATCCTAGAGAAGGTGTGATATGGGTCAGCCCGCCCAAAGGGTGGATGAAAATTAATTTTGACGGGGCTTCAAAGGGTAATCCGAGTGTTGTTGTATGTGGAGTGGTCCTTAGGGACGAATGGGGAACATGCAAAATCATAAAAAGTATCCCCATAGGAAATCAAACAGATCATGTTGCCAAAGCAATGGCAGTTTACCATGGGATGATCCTTGCTAAGGAAGCTAACTACACTAAAGTCTGGTGTGAAGGAGACTCTTTGAACATAATCAATTGTTTAAATATGAAATTCTCGCCTTCTTGGTCAATTAGTAATGCTATTAAAGCAACTAAGAAAATCAGTGAAGAATTTGAAATGTGTGTTTTTACATGTGTATAGGGAGGCCAATTCCTGCGCTGATTGGGCTGCCAACCTGGTTTGCCAATCGGAAGACATCATTACTAGTTATGGTGAAAGTGAGATTACAAGTGAAATGAAATCCCCGCTTAATCTGGACCGCAACCAGGCTAGGCAATGTGGTACTTTTAATCATTGTTTCTAATGCCTCTTCCGCCTTTTTCGATGCAGGGTTATTTCGGAGGTAATGAGCATTTATATAGGTGTCTTATCATAATTGTCTGGCACGAATTCTGGGCATTTTTATAGGGCATCCACAGAAACCAGAGAAGAGGTTTTGAAGTCGAGAGAAGGAATTTTAAGGAAAGTGTTGAATAAATGGGAGGTAACAAGAAAAGATTCGAACCCACCTCTTGCTCTAACTGGAGAAAGAACAGCGAAGTCTGGGATATCCTTCAGTAGGGGGGTCTAAATGTGTTCATGGAGAGGCTAAGTGGGAAAGATCCCACTATTACCAACTATTTCATCAAGAACTGGAAAAATGGCAAAATCCTAGTTGGGTCCCAGATGATGAATGTTGATGAGGAGGTCATTGCTGAGGCTACGGGGATGATTACAGAGGGAATGACATTTTATAGGGACTGCAGCATATCAAATAAAGCAGCGGACAAGTTCCCAGTCACGGACGATGAGAGGAGAAAGATGGTGAAAATCGACAACTCCTACCATGCTCCAAAGAGGATTTGTAGGCCATGGAGGTTTGTTTTATTTGCTTATATTGCCTACATTACTTTGGATGGTAGGTTTACTAGAGCCTATGGTCATCACTTTGTCTTGCTCAACCATTTCCGCCATGGGGAAAATGTGAGCTTGCCTTATTACCTAGCCTTTTCTATGGACCACACTATCAAGGAGGTTCAGAAAGATCCCAAAGGTGACCATGCCCTCCACCAGGGGCTTATGGTCCTGGTTTATAAAATGCTTAAAAGGGGAAATGCATTGAAAAGCCTATTAAAGGCAAAAATGCAAGAGATGAGACTACAAAGAGTGAAGCCAGCGGATTCAACTTTGATTCGGAGACTGAGGGAGAATCGAAAGAGACTAGCAAAAAAGGGAGGAATAAGGCTAAGAGGAAAAGGATTGTGGTGGATTCAGACATGTCGGAGTCTGAAATTGAATCCTTTGAGAAAAAAATTGTTAAAAAAAAGAAAGGGAAAGCAATTGGAAAGCAGATTCAGAGGAAGAACACTAAAAAGGATAACAATAAAGACATCAGCCATATTCTGGTTGATTCTGAGGAGGATGTTGAGGAGAACAAGAAGGATGAGGGTCAGGATAAAGAAGGGGAGGAAAACCCGGTGATGGGCAACATTGAGGGTTTGAATACCACAAGTTTGCAGAAGGAGGATAAAGGGGATAAAAGTGGTATCGGTGATAATGATACTATAAAAGCTTTATGTGATACCATTGGAACCATGGTGAAGGATATTAATAGTTTGAAGACGGATACGAAGGCTATCACAAGAGTTACGGTTGGTGATAAGCCCCTGGCGGAACATGTTAAGGAACATATTGTTGTTCTTCACAATGCGGAAGCAATTGAATGTATGGTGGGTAAAATCGTAGCAATGGAAAAATAAAAAAAAGGTCAATGAGATGGAAGATAACAAGGAGATTAAAGGAATGGAAAATAAAATGAACAACTTGGGTAGCAGAATCGACAAACTGGAACTCAATGTTAAGAAGATTGCAGATCAAAATTTTCAAATCCTCAAAGCTTCGGTGGATAACATGAACATTGTGATCAATAGATTTGAGAACAATGCAGAGAAGGATGGTGATAAAGAGCAGCCGGACAAGAAGGGTCACGAAAAGAGGACCAGCACTAATACAAAGATCAAGGGCGACATCAAAGGTCGTGAGCTGGAGGAATTAAAGACCTCGGCGAACAACATGAAACAAATGGTTGTTCATGCTAAGGAAATCATGAAAAGTATTTAGGTCTATGTCTCCGTTTCTGCAGGGGTCCTTGGTTCTATCTTTTTGTTGTCGTTGTGCTTTCTTTTCGTTGTCTGTTTCTGGTTTTTTATGTTATGTTATGTAAGTTGATCCCTTTTTTCGGGTGGGATCTTTCTATTTTTTGAAGTGATCGGGCACGTTTCTTTCTTGTTCTTCTGATCTCCTGGCATGTACAAGGTTCGGGTACCTTTCAAATACCTGCTTTTACTTAATCAAAACATGAATATGTAAATTTTACCGTTACAATTAATTAGTATTAAATTGATTAAAAATTCAAATATTTAAGACAAATATTTATAATGTAAAAAATAATGAATAAAAAGATAAAAGAAAGACCTGATCATGATTAAGTAGCCCAAACAACTCATTCAATTAATTTGTGTATTCTACATTATTCATGAAATTTTTAATAAAAAAAAATTATTTTAATGTTTTTCAAAAAGTTACAGATATTAACAAAGAGAATAATCTGGCAGCAGAAGTCATGGATTTTCTTTAAGTACACCGGTCACTATCATTACCTGTCAATTCGCGGCATTTAACAATTGGATTTCTTCTAAAGACATTCAAAGGTCATAAAAAGAATCTAAATCATTCAAACTTAGTAAATTACTGGCAGGAATAAACTTGAAAATATTTGAACAATTTTTTTATGTTTTTTTTTAAGAATGCTATGATGGTAGCAGCATAGTGCCTCACTAGCCTTTATTGAAAACAATGTGAATGGTACGTTTACAAGTCCAGAAAGAATTCAAAGCTAATTACAGATAAAACATTCTCATGGAGAAGTCATCATTACGACAAGAGAAAGTGGATACACACGAGGGTATGATTATTATAATACAAGTCCTAAGGTGCCAAGCTCTATGGTCCCCCATCAGTTTACTTTGGCACTATAAGATCAACTAGTGTGTATACACCCAATTCATATTCAGAAACATGGATTTGAGTATATACACATTGTCTGTCACAGTTTTTCTGCTAGTATTTTCTCTATGGATTGTTGGGTTTCTCAGAAAATTCAGGAACAATGGTGCATATCCACCTCTGGTAGGCACAATGCTAAGTCATGTCATGAATTTTGAACGTTTGCACGACTATCATACAGAGCAGGCTGAGAGATGCAAGACTTTCAGGGTGATGTATCCCACTTTTAGCTATGTTTTCACCACAGATCCTATCAATGTGGAGCACATCCTCAAGACCAACTTCACAAATTATGTCAAGGTTGGATAATTCCAGTCATGATCTGTTTTGCATATTGGTGTTGATAATGCAGTTAGATTACAAGGTGTTGTGTCTTGGATCTTATCATATTTGAGCTCATTGGTGTGGAATTGTGAATAGGGTAATTAAATTGTAGGAATTTTTTTGGTGAGTCTTTTGAGATTTTGAGCTTAAGGAGTTATCTTTGATTGTTGTAGGGAATTTCTAACCATGAGATTATGAGAGATCTTCTTGGTGATGGAATTTTCAATGTTGATGGAGACAAATGGAGGCAGCAGAGAAAGTTGGCTGGTTTGGAGTTTTCTACCAAGGTTTTTATGGACTTTAGTGGTGTGGTTTTCAGTAGTATTGCAGTGAAGCTTGCAAGCATTTTCAAAGAAGCTGCTGAAGAAAAGAAGTGTGTGGAGATGCAGGTAACATACCCTCTATCTGTAATACTCTGCATTTCTGAAATGATATGTTTTTTTCAAATTTGAGTAGTGTGGGTTTGGCTCTAGAGTTTTGGAAATTATGCAGGTTTATTCATGGTGATATGGTGGAAAAAAGAAGCACTTTAAAAAAAAATTAGGCAGGCCAATATTAGCAATACAGATTTTGGGGATCCCTGTATAGAAAAGGGATTCCATGTTTCAACTACTCAAACCATCCTCAATTCTTATATATCTGTTTTTTTTCCAAACTACTGGACTCTAGGAGTCCTGGAATTCATTTAGTTACAGGCCATAGTGCTCTGGCAAACTAAGCAAATATAGTTGTGGAAGTTTCTATATTGTGTTAAACCTTAACAGTCCCATCTAGTATTAAGAGTAATTGGTGGAGCCTTTGTGCTTCCAGGGTCCCTTATTTTGTGGTGGTTGTCAGTGGGATACTTTCTGAATTACAAGTATAGCCATCCTCGTTTGCTATTAGCATTGCTTAACATTGTTATAGATCAAATTGCCTGGTGGTTGTAATCATTATGATGCTTTCTTCTCCACAAGCTATAGATTGGTTTCCCTCCTTTCTGCTCATGTTATGTATAGCTAGTTGAACTATAATCTCTCAGATTGTGGACTGACCTTTGTAGATTGGATTCTTTATAAATACAGCAAAACTTGTTTTTTCTGCCAATGCATGTATATAGTTAACTGATTTTTGCTCAACTGTTACTGAAAATGTGGCCCTGTATAACTCTTAGGATCTTTTCATGAGGTCTTCCTTTGATGCCATCTGCAAAGTGGTGTTTGGTGTGGACATCAACAGCCTGTCAAGTACAAAATCAAGGGCAGGGCCCGAAACTTCTTTTGCAGAGGCTTTTGATGTTGCAAATGCTATGATGTTTCACCGTTATGTTGGCAGCTTTTGGAAAGTCAAAAAGGTTTTCAACATTGGATCAGAGGCCATCTTGAGGAAAAACATTAAAATAGTGGATGATTTTCTTTACAAAGTCATTGAGATCAGAAGGCAGGAAGTGGTTTCTGCAGAAAAGGAAAATGTAAGATATTAAATTATTCATCTCTGACATATTGAACTATGTGAGGAAGCTTCATCATGTAACACTTTTTCTCTTCTATAGAGTCACAGTTAATACTCTTTTTTTACTGTCAATCATAACTTTCCTTTTTGGGTTACAGGTGAAACCAGATATATTGTCTAGGTATATCACGTTGAGTGACAAGGAGAGTTCAGAAACATTTTCTGATAAATATCTAAGAGATTTTATTCTCAACTTCATGATGGCTGCTAGGGATACAACAGCACTTACACTGTCATGGTTCCTCTACATGCTCTGCAAGCACCCTCAAGTACAAGAGAAAATTGTAAAGGAAATAAGCAGTGTGATAGAGGATACAGAAAGTACTGACATCGGCACCTTTGCACATTGTCTAACTCATGAAGTCCTGGATAAAATGCATTACCTTCATGCATCTTTGTCTGAGACTCTGAGGCTTTATCCAGCTGTTCCTGTTGTAAGTTCCCTCTAACTGGGTGTTCCATAATTGTATTGGTTTTGCTGTATTTGGAGGTGGCCTCTGATATAATTAGATATTCATTTTATTTCAGTCAAAATTGGGTATTCTATAATTTCGTTGATTCTGCTGTTATTCACCTCCATGACTCTTGTATTGAGCAATGCAGGATGGTAAATATGTAGTTAAGGATGACATTCTTCCTGATGGGTTCAAAGTTAATAAAGGAGATTTTGTAAGCTATGTCCCTTATGCTATGGGAAGAATGGCTTTCCTATGGGGCAATGATGCAAAGGAATTTAAGCCTGAAAGATGGATTGAGAATGGCGTCTTCCATCCACAATCACCCTTCAAGTTTACTGCATTTCAGGTAGATGAAGCCAAAGCCCTTTATATATCCAAACCCTAAAGCTTAGCTGACCTAATAACATGTTTGATCATACAATGTAGTAATGACTCATGGAGTATTCTTATTTCAAATCTCTGGAGTGATACACTCTCTGAGAAGTGGTATGAAAGATTTAATGGATGACAAGAGATGGTAGTAAATTTCACATTGAGTATTTACAATATTATGATTGCATTGTTCAATATGTTCCTTAGTGAAACCCCTGTGATCAACATTAAATTCTAGAGAAACTGCACGAGTAGCGGAGTTGGCTTGGGCCGTGGTTTGCTCTCCATTGGTCTCAGGTTCGACTCCCAGACTCGGACTTACCTGGCGCTGGGCTGGGTCGCAGAGATACCCTGGCCCAACCAAAAAAAAAAAAATTAAAATCTAGAGATGGCTAATTGAATAGTCAGATAGACTGAATATTATGGTTGCATACATATACAATGTCTTTCTCACTATAATTGTCTTTGTTTTAGGCTGGACCTAGGATCTGTATCGGCAGGGATTTTGCCTACCTGCAAATGAAGATCATTGCTGCAGTTCTTCTTCGTTTCTACAAATTTGAAATGGTTAAGCCAAAGGAAATCAGATACAGGACCATGCTCACCCTCCACATGGATGAAGATGGATTAAATCTCTCTGTCAGCCCAAGATTGTAATTGTGTTGCAAGGGAAAAAAACCAGGGGTTTGAATTCTTTTATTTTTCAGCATTAATGTGAGTCTTGTTGTAGAGTATTGATTGATTAGTAGGCATTGCCTCTAAATTGTAGGTTTTGAAGATTTTAGAAGCAATCTAGTGCTATTAGACTTGAGAAGATTCAGACTACAGTATTTTTTTAAGGGTGTATATTGAATGGAATGTATGATTATGCAAGCTGTAATGAGATGAAGCTGCACATGCACTTGTAGTTGCAGAGCCCATGTTTGTATTCAACTCTTATGCAGTTCAAATTACATTCTCTATCTGGGATTCCATGAAGAGCATATTTTTTTCAAATGGTAATCATCAAATGGCATAATTTTTTCAATGGCATGTTCTAGAGGGTCTAAGATATTATGGTGGGACATCATTGGCATATGACCTTGTGCTTAGTACACCTTTTTGCTTAAGTGCATGTGGTGCCTCGTAAATATCTTACTATTATTATTATAATTATTATTATTATTATTATTATTATTAATGTGGTATATAGTTGGCAAGTTTGTTTATTTAAAAGAGAAAAATGACATTAATTTTAGAGATCTACAAAGCTTATCTCATTTTTGCTTTAAATTTAACATTCTTTCTATACTGTCCTTAACTCTCTGGATATTTTCTTATAGAATATACCAATTACACAAATTCAACTGGTTAATGTTGGTTAATGTCGTGTATGAAATTAAATTACCTTAGTTTATTTTGTGATAGTTATATTTTTTTCTGATGGGGCAACATGTTATTAATTATTAAAATTATTATTCTTTTTCATCATTCTAAATTGGTTTATATATCTTGGCATCAATTTACTACATGTACCACCTTATCAATTATGAACAATTAGTGTCATCCCTTAAACAATTAGTGTCATTCCTTGATGTTTTGTATATATTTGTGTCTCAAATTAGATTTTCAATTCCATATAATTTACAATTCCAATAATACTGCATAAAGTACCTCTTTTTATTTAAACTTATCCATGATCTAATTTCAATTATAAGTAGATTATTGATGTAGACATAAATTTACCATTGAAGTACAACAAGTTAGACATTTTTGTGTACAACATATTATTATCATTTTAATGTAACTATTACAAAAGGTATTATAAGGAATTTCATTGTACCATTTGTTTGTGTCATATGTAATTAAGAAATTATCATTTTTAATGTAACTATTACAAAAGGTATTATAAGGAATTTCATTGTACCATTTGTTTGTGTCATATGTAATTAAGAAATTATCATTTTTAATGTAACTATTACAAAAGGTATTATAAGGAATTTCATTGTACCATTTGTTTGTATCATATGTAATTAAGAAAGAGAGAAGATTCTTGTACTCCAAGAGTAGTACATTGGAAAGATTTTTTTTAATTAAGTTGAAAAAATTATGTTCAAAAAGAAAATAATTCTTAATAATATATTAAAAGACATGACAAAAGTTAAATATGTGTAAAAGAGGTTAACTACCTTCTAAAACAACTACTTAAAAGAAAAGGCATGCATGGTAGAAATAAGGCTACTTACATGAAAGCATGACAAACCATTCAATATATACAAGAGGCATGCTTACATGCATCAAAAGCAACATATGCATGTAAATCCTATCATGGTATGAGAAAGCAATGTTTGCATGCAAAAGCATGCTTTAGATTCAAAATTGTTGAAGATAACCCATAAGATTTCTTAAACTTAGAGGCTTTATCCATAAAAACTTAGCAAGAGGATCCATGACTAGATAGATTTTCCTTATTGTATTTGTCACTATTAATGATTGATATAAGGGGTATATGTTACTATCTTTTGAAAATCCATAACTTATCTTCATGTAAGAATAGAAACTTCCTTGAAGACTAAGATTGACAAGCTAAGTTGATGTTTATTTTTCCTTCCTATACAACATACTTTATCCAAACATCTTTGAATTGTCTAATAAATTCTTTAGCTTCCTCTATATAACTGCAAATTTGCACATGAATTGATTTTTCAATTTTACAAACTATCGATATTCAAGTTAGAATCTCCCTCGATGATTAATTTTTGGATTCCAAGTTGAATTTCAAGCCTAAGAGCCAAGATGAGACACTTAGCTTTAAAAAATTTATTCATGTTAATACTCATAAAATAAGTGCACATAGAAACCACCATGCCTTCATGGATTATTCTTGGTATCCCGAACAAAATTTACATTATCTCAATTTGTCAACAAAGGACACCGGTGTTCAATTATTCTCCTTTCTCAATCTTTGCGAAGGAACATATCAAAAAACTTTTAATTCATATTAGTTCCTCAACATAGAATTTTTTTAAGGATTGGCTTCTTTATATTTAGAACGATTGGGTAGAATAATTCCTTTGGAGCATGCCTTCTAGACCTTCTTCCATATTTGGTCCTAGCTCCTTTCTCTCCCATTAAAAATGTTGTTCTATTCCATCCACACTTTCTTGACAATGAAACTTTGAACTGTATTCCATTCCATCCTCCCAGTAGTCCCTAAATTTGAGACCCCAAAATTCTTTGAGGATATGCATTAATGGTTGACACTCCAAAACACTTTTTAGGGGTTTTTCATAGATAAATAAATTATTCTAAAAAGGTCTTCTCGCCATTTTGAATGATAAAGAAGGTGAAACAACTAGTAAGATTCTTGGCATACTTATCATCTCCTAGAAAGCTAATCCTTTCAAAAGATTGTCCCTGCTAAGAAAGGATGATAGCTAGTCATTAGAGAGATACTTTTCTTTAATAACATTGATCCAAGAAGCATCTTTATTTCAAATAAATCTCTATACCAACTTGGTAAAAGAGCCTAGTTGAAAAGATAAATCTCATTGAGGCCAAAGCCACTTTTTTTCTTATCCTTTAAAATCTCCTTCCATGAGCCTAGAGGATATTTGAAATGACCTCATATAACTTGCTGTAGCGTCCTAAAATTATGACACTTGCAATTTCGACTACATTTGGGTCTTCACGATGGCGGCGCAACGTTGAACCTGAATGGAGACCCCGAAACCTACTTGTGACATCAAAAACTGCATTTTTCTGCACCCTGGCCTGATCCCTCCTTGCACCCTGTTGTCCCGGGAGGTGGGACCATGGCGCCCAGCGCCCTGGTCCTTTTGGACTAGGGCGCCCAGTGCCCTGGTCCCTGGCCCTATTTTGGGCTCGGTCTCTTGTGGGCATCGGGTCTTTAAGTTTGCAAATTGGAAAATAATGTTTCCTGGTCGGCCTAAGGTCGGGAAAATCAGCCTATTAACCCTAATTGACAAGTATATAAACTAATTTTCCTCTCCTAGAAGAGGAGGTAAGAAAAAGGAAGGAAACAAGCAAGCGCAAAAGGCGGAAGCGATATTCAAACATTCAAACATTCAAGCATTCAAGCATTCCTTCAAACAATTGAGCATTCTAAGTCTCCATTCAAGGCTAGGTGTTGCATTCAAGACAAGGATTCAACCATTGAAGAGGAGATCACATACAACATACAACATACTACATACATTATACCTTCGCATAGACGAACAGATCCCCCTTCGTTTCGCGGATTTTTCGGAGGACCATGTGCACGCCGGGCGCCATCGTCCCGTCAACTTTCGCTCAAATTTGCAGAACAGCATCGTCTCGACATTTTACTGCTAATTCCAGGTCCGCAACTTCATCCCATATCCCTATCTCTGTTTATAAGCGAATCTTTCCTACTTTACATGCATTCCTAGTTCAATCTTTCTATCTACATTCTTTACAAAAGAGGGTATCCTTGCTATCACAACCCTTGAAACTCATTTAGAATCCAATCTTGCATTGCGTGGGATTGGATCTTGTGGGTTTCAACCCCTCTTTTGAATGTAAAGTCTCTCCTAAGTGAAAACCATCAACCCTAGTGACTCCCCCTTCTCTCTCCTTGGAGTTGGGGAGGGGAGAACAACTAGGGTTCGATATTTTTCCGCTTTACATTTTGGTGAACCCGACGTGAACATCCTCATTCTGATTATTCATGGTTAGATCTGAAAATTTTGCTTTCCTAATTATATTTCCATGTTTGATCTTTTGCAAATTTTAGAGGTTGATTGCATAAAAACCCTAAAATTTTCTTTTTAAGTAATTAAACTTGTGAAATGTTTAATTGTTAATGCTTGTTTCAAATCTACCCTTCTATTGCAAATTGTCAATTCATATTTGTGCTTTAATTCTGAAAATTAAGTGGTTAAATGTCAAAACCCTAATTTTTAAGACCTTCTTGATTCAACCTTTGACTGATAATTTCACTGATCAAAACACCTCCAAATCGGCTGTAACTTTGGATTCCGCAATAAAATCACAATATCTTTCATCCCTGAAAATTTGGAAAAAAGTTGCGAGGACTGTGTGCACCCTGAGCGCCATCGTCCCCGACATTTTTTCTGAAATTTCGGGAGCTAGATCTCACTGTATTTTTCTGCTAAAATCCAGAATTTTGGCTGATTTTATCAATTTTAACACTTTCAAAATTAAAGTCAAAGTTGGTCTAGCGATTGCTTGGATTGAGGCTTCTAATCATTCAAAAATTGTTGAAATTGAAATTCATATCAAAATTGTGTTTCTTACAGTCCTAAATCTGAAAAGTGTGTTGGCATTCATTCGAAATTTCAGTGTTTTATTCAATTTTTTACAATTTGTGACTTTTGAAATTAAGTGTTTAATTGTAACAACCTTGATTTCCACTTTCAAATTCGAATTTTGCATGAAATCGAGTCAACTTTTAAATTTCAAAACTTGCATTGCTTTTGGTATTCCCTCTAAAATCATAAGATTCAAAATTTCAGTTTCCCTCTCTTTTTCAAAATTCAAATTTTACATTTTTCAACAATCTTGGTAGGGTTCAATTTTGAGATTGCAACTTTAATTTGGCCTATCTACAGATCGTAAAATCACTCAATTTTTTCAGATTAGCTTTAAAATCATCATAACTTTCATCCCTGAAAATTTCGAAAAAAGTTGCGAGGACCATGTGCACTCCATTCGCCACGGTCCTGGACATTTTTTCTGAAATTTCGGGAGATTGTCTTGATTGCATTTAACAGCTTAAATCTAGGAGATTGGCTGGTTTTATTGAAATTTGCTACCTCTAAAATTCAAAATCTTCTCTCTCTCTTTAGTGCATGAGTTTTACAACAATAAGCCCTACTTACACTATTCCCATTAGACGAAGCCTTAGAATTAAGTCTTTCCAAGGTGTAATTACCGAAGAGATGGAACCTAATTTGAATGGCCTTTTTAATGAGGGCATGGGTAATTCCTCTAATCCTCTTAATGATGAAGAAGCTCTCCATGAGGTTTCTGTAGAACAACTTTCAAAATTGGATAACCAATTTGATGATTTTCGACAATGGATGTCTCAAGAATACCCTGATAGTCAAGCTCTTTCATTAATTGAGGGTCTAAAACGTATGGTTCAAAGTGATAAGAATGGAATTGATATTCTACGTGGTATTGCACACATTGTGGATTCGAATGTGATGCCTATGAAAAGTTGTGCCGAAACCTTAGGTTATACACAACCTCCTACTCAAGTTAATCATTCTATCCCTTTGACGACTCCTATTGCTAGTATACCTACTTTTACATCAAATATAATGACTACTTCAATACAAGACATTCCTCCTATGATCACTAATCATGGGGGCAATCCTTCTTCTTCAATCAACCCTCTTCCTTCATTCTATCCAACTTCTTCATTCATTCCTTCAATGAGTGTTCCTATTATATCTCCACAAATGAACATGACGCAAGGGGGCAATTCATTTAACCCTTCCATTCCTCCTTGTAGTGTTCCTCCTTTCCAATCATCTCCTATGACTAACTATCATAGTGTCCCACCACCTTACTCTCTACCTTCTTTCAATAACATAACACCTCCATCACAATCTAACACGTCTAATATGAACTCTTCGACTGAAGCGACCATTAACAATCTTGCACAAACTGTCTCTTCTTTACAGCAACAAATTGCCTCTATGAATCAATCTAAGTTTAGTGTGCCCACATTTGATGTCGCGAGCCCACTTTCTCTTGACATTGTTCGAGCTATCCCCCCTAAACATGTTGAAATTCCGCATTTGGAACTTTATAATGGTAAGGGTGATCCTCTAACACATGTTAAGACCTTTCAAACAATATGTACTGATTTTGCTTATGACCAAAGGTTGCTTGCAAAACTGTTTACTAGAACATTAAGAGATAAAGCCCTACTATGGTATTGCTCGTTGCCTTCTTATTCTATTACTTGTTTCGAACAACTTGCAAATGTGCTTACTCTTCCTCCTATAAGGCAAATAGACCCTGCAAAGATTAATTCACCCTACTTTGATAACAAATCTTTTTGTCAATTTCATCGTCATCCTGGGCATGATACTGAAAAATGTTTTGCTTTAAAGGGTAAAATTCAAGATTTGATTGATAATAATACTATCTCTGTTTCTGGTGTGAATGATAAAGGCAACACATCTGTAGCTCCTCCTAACCAAAATCTTCAGATTTTTACCGATCCATTACCTTCTCATACCTCTAATGCGATTGATACTACCGATTCCTCTGTCTCACTTGATGATCTTGTGTCCATCACTCCGAATGTGATTAGCTTTGTGGAACAGCAGAAAATCCCTAAAGAACCTTCCATCACCTTTGATTCCAGTGAAACTATCAGGGCACCTGATGGTCCTTTATATATAGTTGCAAAAGTCAAGAATACACCTTGTCGTGGAGTGCTTATTGATCCTTCTTGTATGGTTATGTAGCGTCCTAAAATTGCGACACTTGCAATTTCGACTGCATTTGGGTCTTCACGATGGCGACGCAACGTTGAACCTGAATGGAGACCCCGAAACCTGTTTACAACATCAAAAACTGCATTTTTCTACACCCTGGCCTGATCCCTCCTTGCACCCTATTGTCTCGGGAGGTGGGACCATGGCGCCCAGCGCCCTGGTCCTTCTGGACTAGGGCGCCCAGCGCCCTGGTCCCTGGCCCTATTTTGGGCCCGGTCTCTTTTGGGCATCGGGTCTTTAAGTTTGCAAATTGGAAAATAATGTTTCCTGGTCGGCCTAAGGTCGGGAAAATCAGTCTATCAGCCCTAATTGACAAGTATATAAACCACATTTCCCCTCCCATTTGAGGAGGTAGGAAAAAAAGAGGAAAACATATGCAAGCAAGACGCGGAAGTGATATTCAAACATTCAAGCATTCAAGCATTCAAGCATTCCTTCAAGCAATTGAGCATTCTAAGTCTCCATTCAAGGCTAAGTGTTGCATTCAAGACAAGGATTCAACCATTGAAGAGGAGATCACATACAATATACAACATATTACATACATTACACCTTCGCATGTAAGAATACAAACATTCTTACAACAAGGTATCAGTACTTGTTTACATTACAAACATTTACATTTACAGCATTCTCATTTCTTGGTTAATTCCAAAATCGGGGTTTGACCTAAAGGCAAACCCCTCATCCCTAACCCCCCAATTGTCCTCTCTTTTCTGTGTGTAGGTTGCAGGTACGCAGCTGTAATTGAAGATCTAGAATCCTTGTGCAGAGATGAACAGATCCCCCTTCGTTTCGCGGATTTTTCGGAGGACCGTGTGCACGCCGGGCGCCATCGTCCCGTCAACTTTTGCTCAAATTTGCAGAACAGCACCGTCTCGACATTTTACTACTAATTCCAGGTCCGCAGCTTCATCCCATATCCCTATCTCTATTTATAAGCGAATCTTTCCTACTTTACATGTATTCCTAGTTCAATCTTTCTATCTACATTCTTTACAAAAGAGGGTATCCTTGATGTCACAGCCCTTGAAACTCATTTAGAATCCAATCTTGCATTGTGTGGGATTGGATCTTGTGGGTTTCAACCCCTCTTTTGAATGTAAAGTCTCTCCTAAGTGAAAACCATCAACCCTAGTGACTCTCCCTTCTCTCTCCTTGGAGTTGGGGAGGGGAGAACGACTAGGGTTCGATTTTTCCGCTTTACAGGTTAATATCATTACTGAAGAATTCCTTTTTACTTTGCAATTGAATCAAGTGATCTATGATGGAACAAATGTGGTTGTGAAACTATTTGATGCATTTTCTTCTCCTGCAATTGGTTCTATTACATTACCTATTGAGGTCCATAACAAATCCCTTGATGTGGACTTTGCTATTATTCCATCATCCGAACAATTTTGTGTGAAGCTAGGCTATCCTTGGCTGTCTTCCATGAAAGCTATTGCTTCTCCTATTCACAAGTGTTTGAAATTTCCCCATAATGGTGAAGTTGTTACTGTCAGTCATAGTCTCTTTAAACCAGCTGAAAGAACTTCTAGCGTTCCTATTGATTACTTTTGGCCTAAACAATTCCAATCTCTTCCTCCGCGAAGTGATCATCTTTTCAAATCTTATCAAAAGTGGAAAAAAGATATGATCCTATCTCTAAGTGAACCTAGAACACCCAAACTTGACATTCCTATCATTCTTGAGAAGGAAGTTCTTCCTTGGAAAGATAAAACTAATGTCTTTCCTCAAGAAGATTCCCAACCCATTCCTATGAATGTGACTATGCCTATATCTAATAAACTTCCTAAAAGTAGACCTATACCTCCTTGTCATGAGGGGCTTGGTCTCCTTCCTAAACCAAATATTCCTCCCTTATATGGAGCAGTTCCTCCTCCTTCCTCTTATGGAGAGAAGAGACCTTCCTCTTCTCCTATTGTTCAACCTAAGAGACCACAACCTAAACACCCAAGTGCTAAGGATGAGAACATTCCTCCTCCTCAATCTTCTCAACTTCCTACTAAGACTAGACGAAATCGTTCTGCACGTGAACGCCGACGAAAGCGTCGTCTTAGAGCTCAGGTAGCTGCTTCTCAAACTTTGCAATCCCCAAAAACATCTTTAGCCAATATTATTCCATTTTCTCCTCAGCCGACGATTGAGCCAAAATCTCCTAAACATAAGATGCATGATGGTCTTGATCCTGTGCGAGTTAAAGATCCTATTTTTATAAATCTTGATGATGATATAGATGAAAATGTTATTCATGATGAAAATGTTACTCCTATTCATTCTGATAGTGAATATGAATATGTTGATGTTGATAACCATTTATCTAACGAATTTTCTAAAGCACTTATCCTAGCTCCTAAACAAGAACACCGTGGCTTGGGATATGAACATAGCCCTTGTTTGGATCTTGTGATAGCTCCATCTACTGTGTTGGATGTTCCTCCTCTAGCGTGTTTCCTGCCTTCCCGAAATATTGATCAGCAAGATCGGGGGGTAGATGACGTGCTAGACTAGTTCATTAGCATAGCAGACTCTCTCCTCCTCTCTTGATCTCTTTTTACTTCTTCTATGTGTTATTCTCATTCTTCTATTTGTTGTCCTTAGTGTTGTCTACTTGAGGACGATGCAAAACATTGAGATCTCTTTTGGTCTCTCTCATGTTGACTCAAAAGACACATGTGTTCCCTTCTTCTAGGTGACCTTCCTTGATTGGGGAATGAAGAACAATTATGCATACATACATATGATATACATGAATTATCATACAGCATACTGACCCTGAGGAAAGCGAAGTCACCTTGTGCTTTGTGTTTTGTGTCTATTATCCTTGGGCTTATCTCACATTTGGGGGCTAAATCCTTGTGATAACGTGCTCCTTTCTCATTTCTTATATGTATCACTACCTTAAAGCAATCACCCCCGGTGAGGCGTGTGCGATCGCTTTAACGTAGGGGGCATACATCCCGTTCATATCTTTTCAAGATACTTGAAAATTTCTTGACAAATTTAGCTTTGCCTTGAAAATTTTTGATATCTTTCTTGCATGACTCATAGTGAGGGAACCTTACTACTGACAGTCATGGTTCTCCCTCGTAATCTTCCCTTTTACTTTGTCAATCGAAGTCGTAAGATCCTTAGTCCACTGGGGGCTTGGTGTTTCTTGCCTCCTTGACATGGTAAAAGTTTTTCAATGTTGTTTCCTTGTACTTTACCGGAAGTATGAGCGTACGCTTATACTCCCGCTAAAGTGGGGGCTAAATGTAGCATCCTAAAATTGTGACACTTGCAATTTCGACTGCATTTGGGTCTTCACGATGGCAGCGTAACGTTGAACCTGAATGGAGACCCCGAAACCTACTTGTGACATCAAAAACTGCATTTTTCTGCACCCTGGCCTGATCCCTCCTTGCACCCTATTGTCCCAGGAGGTGGGACCATGGCGCCCAGCGCCCTGGTCCCTGGCCCTATTTTGGGCCCGGTCTCTTGTGGGCATCGGGTCTTTAAGTTTGCAAATTGGAAAATAATGTTTCCTGGTCGGCCTAAGGTCGGGAAAATCAGTCTATTAACCCTAATTGACAAGTATATAAACTAATTTTCCTCTCCTAGAAGAGGAGGTAAGAAAAAGGAAGGAAATAAGCAAGCGCAAAAGGCGGAAGCGATATTCAAACATTCAAACATTCAAGCATTCAAGCATTCCTTCAAACAATTGAGCATTCTAAGTCTCCATTCAAGGCTAGGTGTTGCATTCAAGACAAGGAATCAACCATTGAAGAGGAGATCACATACAACATACAACATACTACATACATTACACCTTCGTATAGACAAACAGATCCCCCTTCGTTTCGCAGATTTTTTGGAGGACCGTGTGCACGCCGGGCGCCATCGTCCTGTCAACTTTTGCTCAAATTTGCAGAACAGCACCGTCTCGACATTTTACTACTAATTCCAGGTCCGCAGCTTCATCCCATATCCCTATCTCTGTTTATAAGCGAATCTTTCCTACTTTACATGCATTCCTAGTTCAATCTTTCTATCTACATTCTTTACAAAAGAGGGTATCCTTGCTATCACAACCCTTGAAACTCATTTAGAATCCAATATTGCATTGCGTGGGATTGGATCTTGTGGGTTTCAACCCCTCTTTTGAATGTAAAGTCTCTCCTAAGTGAAAACCATCAACCCTAGTGACTCCCCCTTCTCTCTCCTTGGAGTTGGGGAGGGGAGAACAACTAGGGTTCGATTTTTCCGCTTTACACTTGCCTACAAATTTTTGCATAGAATTGGTAATGTTTAAAATGATACTTATAGATCCTAGTAGAAGGGAATACCTATAGATGAGAATATCTTAGAAAATAGCTTTTAAAAGAAAAACTCTACATTTAAATTAGGTTCATTCCCTTTAATCCATCCTACCAGAATATGGTTGAATTTCTCCAAGATAGGTGACTAGTTAGTGTTATTTGTAATTCCTCTCCTAGGAAAATAGAAAACCAAGGTATGTATCTAGCAGCCTTTATTAGGATTCCCAAAGATACTGAGAGGGGGGGGTGAATCAGTATCTAACCAGTGAATGGATTTTCTGATCTTATTAAATAAAATGCATTCCAAAACAGTGTACCGGTAAACTAGAATTAATGCAGTAAATAAGAACAATAAGCACACCATAACATAATATTTTTGGTGAGGAAACCCGGTGTGGGAAAAACCTCGGTGGGATTTGTGACCCACAATATTCGCTCACTGGCCAATAAGTGAATATTACTTACAAAATGGGGGCCTGCACATGTAGGAAGGCCAAGTGCCTAGAGCTCACTGCTCAGTTACAAAAGAAGTCTTGCTGACTTACAAAAATGGATTATGGAAATCCAATAAGATGTACTCCTACAAAAAGAATCTGCTATGCCAGATCCAGTGCTGGTTTAAGCTCTTGCAATAATCATAAACCTTACTCCAAAATCTGCCTTAATATTCGCACATAATATCCATCTATGCATATTCTTCTTATAGATGTTCTATAAGATCGCATACTTATATATGAGCCTTATTACAATACGCCTTGTTGGCTTACAAAATATATTACAATTAAATACAAAATATAATAAACAAAATCTTGTCGGCCAAGGTGTCAGTAATCATCTTTTTGGTGCCGGAGAATTGTATGTCGGTGTAGAGTCTGTCGATGTCGGTGCCTGCCGATGTCATATGATTGTAAGGTTTCCATCATTGACAATACCTTCAATCACCTACAATTTCTCATTGGAGTGTGCATTTGCCAACAATCTCCCCCTTTGGCATTGATGGCAACACTCATGAGAAAAAGCCAAAAATTATGTCCAAAAACTGTCTTACCAAAACTGTCATACCAAAACTGTCAAAACTGTGTTACCAAAATTGTCTGCTCCCCCTGAGCTGATGATCTCTTCTGTCATATCCTTTTTCTCATCCTCTACTACTCCCCCTTTGGCATCAATGACAAAGGTTGTCATTCAATGTCAATTGAGTGTAGTTCTTGTCATGATCCCTGTAACCGGTGGGTTACAATCTAATATAACTCCGCTAAAGCAACATTTAGACTGTTGTAGAATTTTTCACTTTCCTTTAGTGTTGCTTCAGTCCTCTGAATTGTACCGGTGAGAAAGTGCATTTGCTCTTCTGGTGTCTTAAGTCCTAGAACAAGAGCCTCAGATATCTCTTTCCTCAAAGAGATGAGGATATCCAGTTTAGGACTTAGTCTGCACTTCAGCTCTTTTGCCTTAAACTTTATCTTTTCCTTGTCTTTTTCAAGTTTTTCAATTTTCTCTTCAAAAACTGTAATTTCCTATTCAACTACCGATAATGAGTCTGATGAACCTATTAAATTGTCAGCAATATCATTGATTTCCTTATGTTCTTTTTTTATCTTATTATCAATATCTTTTGTCAAAATGTTAGTCTTGCATGTATCTTTATACAATTTCTTGAAGTCCAAAATTGTCCTGCCTAGTACCGGTAATAATGTAACCATGTGTTCCTTATTCTTCTTTACAGTCTCCTCAAAGAATTTTTCCTTCTCTTTATTCATTTTCTCTCTGAATGTCTCCTCATTTATTTGATCAAGTGTTAGTAGGTTGTCGGTTATGTACTTAGACAATGTGTCTAATTGGCTCAAAGAATCTTTATTCTCTATATTATACTTAGGTGCTATCAATTTCAAAATTGGTAAAGTGTCATATATAGCCTTATATGCTAGTGCATTACAATCTGTTATTTTCTTGATAGAATCTAGTAATACCTTTGTCACATTGGTTGGTCTAAATTCAGTCATAGAGGTTCTGGATGATTGTCCATCCACCTTCACAATTTGTAATCCGCTGGTGGTAGTAATAGCTTTGCTTTCCTCTTTCATTGGAGGATCAGTTTGTGTCTGCGTTTCCACTACCAAAGGTTTAGGTTTATCACATGTAGCTGGTGGCACTATTTGTGTATGTACCTGTGAAGGATCATGTTACTCTACATGTTTCTTTGTGCTCTCTACTGATGGTTTCTCTGATGGTTTTAGAGTGGTATCCACTGTCGATTTTTTTAATTGTGACTCTAAGATTTCTACCAGTTTCTCTTTGTTTGCCTCTTTACTGTCTACCGCCGGTGACTCAGTAGGTTTTTCAGTCTCATTAGTTGTCGGTTGCCCGGTAGATACATCAATGTGTACACCTATGGTATCTGCCTTTCTTGTATCGAGGGAATCATTTGATGTTTCAGTTTGTTGCTCATTTCCAATTTCAATGTTTCCAACTGAAATATTTGTTATCGATGGCTCAGTTGCCACATCTCTCTTCTCATTTATTTCCTTATCCACAACAATATTGACTTCCTATGTGTCAATATTCATTGTATGCAGCACCTCAGAATTAGGATTTGTGTCCTCATGTGTTGTCTCCATACTCTCTATTGTCGATGGAGTATCAGTAGTTTGTACTGGTGGAGTATCAAAAGGAGGTGGGTGCAAGTTATCAGTTATCTTTAGGCTAGGAGGGCCACCTATTTTTCCTTTCCCCTTATCCTTATCCTTTTGATAGACTCTGATAGTCTTTGGTCATTTGAGCTCTTCTTGTTTTTCTTTTTCAACAAAGAATATGTCCCACTTGTCTGCAGTCTCCTCTGATATTTCATTTACTCTGTCTGTCATTAGTGCTACATGTCGGTGACTGGTTGAGAATACTGTCTGGTTAGCTTCACTAATTAACTCATCAATCTCTTGAGTTGAGTTCATTGGGTGAACTGCAAGTAGTTTTTCTATTTTGATCTTTTTATCTAATTCCACAATTGCTACCCTTCTAGCTTCTAATCTTATATACAAGTCATTGGGTATATCATCAACAATTTCCATCAAAAATTTCTTATAAATATCAAGATGTAAGATAACACTATTTTCTATACTTTCTTGTTCATCATTTGAAACTATGTCATACAACTTGCCGATATTAGTCAATTTGCCATCTTCAGTTATCTCATTTAAAAGTTTGTCATGTGGAGGAACAACTTGTTTTACTTTCCTTTTCTTTGGTGTTAGTTTCTTTGTCGGAGGCCTAACTGCCTGTTGTTTTTGTCTTGTTCTCTTTGGTACAAGAGAGGGTATCAGTGAGGGTTTTCTTTTTCTTATTACTCTTTTGAACTCTGCTGGTATCTCACTGTCAAAGGAGGTAGCAACCGGTGAAAGATGTGCTTCTGGTTTTAGTCCTTCTAAGTCACTCTCCTTAATACTAGTTTTATTTAATACATCCTCTTTGATAGCTTTAGCCTACCTTGTTCCTTTCCTAACTATCTGCTCAATTTTCTTTATTCTTTTCTGAGATTGAATACCGCTTTCAATTGTTTCAGCATTGCCAAATACTCTTTCTGTCAGTTCTTTAGGGGATTCTAAGAGGGCTTTTGCATAAGTTTCAATTATATTCTCATTTGCCTCATATCCCATTTCAGTAACCCAAATAGTCTTGTACATGTTCTTAATTTCATCATCAC
The DNA here is from genome assembly GCF_030272615.1 of Cryptomeria japonica. Classification (NCBI taxonomy): domain Eukaryota; kingdom Viridiplantae; phylum Streptophyta; class Pinopsida; order Cupressales; family Cupressaceae; genus Cryptomeria; species Cryptomeria japonica. The sequence goes on along the minus strand of NC_081409.1, from coordinate 323,108,183 downwards.
CTAGTTCTTCTATATGACAATGTATGTACATTCTAGGGTCCTCGGCATATACTACTCCTTTGGGAATTTTTGAAAATGCTCCTAGGGTATCATCTTTCTTCGCAATTTCGGGAATAATCTAAAATACGGGTCTAGGGCACTTAATAAATTCAATCACAATAGGGTTTGCAATGAATTCAGGTGCAGAGGAGGAAGCCATTCTTATAAATACCTTAATCTGCCTTGAGGTATGAGTGCTTGATTGATTTGCTTCACTTTTCGCTATGGATGCCTTCGCTTGGGATTTTCGCGCTATCAGGAAATTTGAATGCTCAATGAATGAAAAAGAGCCAAAAACATTTTCTTTATAGTGTTATTTCCTTCAACTACCATATTTAATGTATGTCGGTTAAGTTAAACTTGACACATCTGTCGGTAAAGAAGTGATTTAACTTCTCACCATCAACCGAGGGTAAATTAGCATGTTTTTCAATTTGTTACCATACCCCCAAAGGATTTTCTTCAGTTAGATGAAGAACCTCCTACCGGTGGAGTGATACTTTTTTCTACCAGTGAAGGAATAGCTTCACTAATACTCTGATATGACTTTCTAATCCATTGCTTTGAGGATTCTTGTTTTACCTCTTCAACCTTTTCTTTACCTTTCAAGCTAGGTCCTTTGTTATTTGTCGGTGATGCCTTACTTCTACAAAATTTTGCAATATGTCCAATTTTGTTATAAGCATAACAAGTCACATTGTTTTTCTAAATAGCTTTTCCATATCCTATGCTAGTATGTGTTCTGCATTGATTAGATAGATGTCCAAATCTTCCACAAACATAACATCTTAAATTCATTCTGTAATTTTCTGAGTTATGACCAGTTTTATTGCATTTAGAACATTGACCGGTGGATGCATTAGTGTTCTGATAATTTTTAGATTTACACTGATTTTCTCTATGACCATACTTGTTACACTTAAAGTGTTTCCCATTAAATTTATAAGCATTAGGTTGTCTTACCGGTTTGTTGTGATCATGATTATTTGCAGTGTTGGAGCTTTCACCAACTTCAAAGCCAAGGTCATTTGTATCTCCATTAGGTTTCTGATTTTTCAACATGTCATCAAGTTCCTTTGAGCTTTTGTTGAATTTCTCTTTGTGTTGATTTGTAGCTGTAGACACCCGAAATTGTCATGTCTAATTAAATAAATATTTTATTTATTTAATTATCTAAGCCTAATTCTTCTATTAATTAAATAAATCTTTATTTATTTAATTAATTCATTTATCCTCTTCTAGCCTTATTTCTCATTTAAATAAATACATTTATTTATTTAAATTATCCCTTTCCTAAATTAAATAAATATTTTATTTATTTAATTGTCCTACTTCTTCTATTAATTAAATAAATCTTTATTTATTTAATTAATTCATTATCTTTTTCTACACATGACACATGTCATTCATCTCTTATTTCCTACACTACCTACCCCTTTCATTATTTTGGTATTTCTTATACCTACCCTCTAATCCTAGCCGACGACCTTTTTTACACCTCTCAATCTTAACCCTCCATTTCATATTGTGTCTTCTATTTAAGGAGATGCTTTCTTCATTGACAAACCCTAATGACTAATTTTGGAGGACTTAGCTACACTACAATTCTACTTGCAACCACATTCCGTTCTTTATTGAGCTCTTGTGCATATAAAAATCTGAGAGCAAGCATATTAAACAAGATCAATGGAGATAGGAAGAATGGAGATCAAAATCCTAGTGGACATGTGATGGTATAATCTTTGTGATTTTTGAGTTATTTGCATTGTCTTAGGTTATCTTCATATGTTATAAGTGGATCTTTGTTCATTGTTAGGCTAGGGTTTGGTGGTTGAATCCATTTTAGTCTTTCAATATTATTGTTTATTGCTATCCATTTTCACCATATACATTTTGGCACGCCCGGTGGGACTCTTGTCCCTTTGCATTTAACATTTTTGTTGCAGATTTTGCATTTTTGAAGTTGCAGATCGGATGATTTCGACGACATTTTAGGTTTTTTCCGCGTTTGCGAGTGTTCGGATCGCGTTTTTGTATTTCAGAGGCGTCTGTGATATCTTGGATCGCGTCTGTGTTTCTGTCATTTTATATTTTTGCAGGTTTCCGAAAGTCGCGTCTGTGATCCCGAATCGCGTCTGTGAACCATCTGATCGCGTCTGCAGAAAAAAAAGGCGTCTGTGTTCTGAAATCACGTCTGCGAATCACATAACCGCGTCTGTGTCGGACAGACGCGTCTGTGTCTGGTATAACAGCGTCTGTGCATTCTATTTTGCAAATTTTTTTCAAGTTTTTCGATTCGGCTTTTCGGATTTTGTACTTAGGGTTTCAGATCTGGTTTATTTTTGGCTAACCTTTGCAAATCTAGCTAACCTGGTTTGTGCAGCTTGCTTTGGAGGCAAATACGTTTTTGTTGAAGGCCCCTTTTCACAAAGTCTTTTTGGGTTTTCTTAAAATTTACCTAACTTGTGTGCTTGCAGGAAGGGGTTATCATTTGAAACAACCCAAACTACTAACAATTTTGTTGCAGGGCCTTAGCTAGGGTTTTGTAATTTTATTTGTGTGCCTTGTCTTCATAGCTTAGCAAACACTTCAATTGGTGCACTAAAATTGAACCATTGTCTTTTGTGTCTTGAGCAATAGGCTCTTTTTGTTTACTCTTTAGAGGGCCTGTCTTCCCGTGTGGTCATTAGGACTACTAGTGAGAAGAGAACGACCCAAGTGGTAGCAAAAGAAAAGCCATCTTCTTCCAAGCCACTATAATCAAATGTATTCATGGTGAAAACTATGAATAACGTGTGCTGATTAGTTCATACCGACACTATGTCTCCCCATAAGACACTATGTCTCCCCATAAACCCGTTTGATCAAATTTATTTGATCATTTGTAGGGCGTAACCCCTACCGGCTGGGAGCCTTCTGTATTTACAGAGCTGAAAGTGCCGCATGTATGGCCACACGAGCGGATGCCCTTACTAGCACCTCATTGTTTTAGATGCCCAAATCCTTCTAGTTGTTGAGGCAGGAGGTCGGACCTCTGGTAGCGGCCCACACACATACGGTTCTTAGTAGAGATACAAAGTTTGCCATGGGGAGTTTTCATGGGGACTAATGCTTGGCTGACCCGAGAAGTGAGTGCCGAGGGTGGAGCCAGTGAGGTCAAGCATCTAAGTATCCGCTCTGAATAGCGTAGCCTCGGGGGTAAAACCCCATGTGGGATCAACAATTATTGTCCTGGCCAGCCATAAGAATTGTGCTTGACTTATGATAAACATTCAAACAATCAAGACAAAACAGCAAAACATTGTGTCTTTTGTGTCTTCAAGTGTATGCAAAAACTTTTTTTACATCAAACAACACACTTTTTGGAGTCTAAACAGTCTGCAAACATTGGGTCATCAACACTGTGTCCTCTTGTCACGAAAAACAGTCGAAAAATCAGATTTGGTCACAGCAAAACAAATTCACAGATAGGAAAGATTGCACTAAGGTTACAGAAACGCGTCTGTGTCTGTTAAAACCGCGTCTGTGTCTGATAAACGCGTCTGTGAAATACAGAATAGCGTCTGTGTTTTTATCAGCGTCTGTGTCGAACAGAGACACGTCTGTGTCTGGAAATCGCGTCTGTGAAGTATACAGGCGCGTCTGTGTCCACAATTGCAAAAACTGTTACAGTCTTAGCAAACATCAACAGGAAATCTCAGAATCACGTTTGTGTCAAACAGAATAGCGTCTGTGTCTTCAAACCGCGTCTGTGAAGTATACAGAGGCGTCTATGTCAGGATTTCAAAAAAGTTTAACAGTCAAGCAAACAAAGAAATCAGTTTCGGCATACTTGAGCTTCCTAGGTTGTCTCTTCAGGTTCATCTAGCATTCAGCCTGTTCTAAGGTCTTACACAGTTCATCATTGCTTCATACCTCATTTTACATTCATACTTGTCTAAACCTGAGTCAAAAGGTCACTTGCTTGTCCTCACTATACTTTGTCAACACACTACATACTACAACACTTTGCTAAGTGGTCCCTCATCAAGGTTTCTTACCTTTGGGTCTCATTTGGTCTTACTTAGAGTCAAGGCCAGCTTACCTCATCAAGAGAAACTATCCTCTCTTTGGAAGTCACACCTACTCTACAACATACATACTTGGTCTTACACTTTGGACATTGCAAGTAAACTTCAGATTCATTTACACTCCATACAACTCTTGGTCTTACATACTCTTGTCATTTTCATCTAAGTCTCTCACATATTGGTCTAACACCTAGTTCATGGTTGAAACCCGTCTTCAAAAATCTAGGAGAAAAGCTAAAGAAGCTCAAGGGCCCGTAAACATGAGTTCTTATGAGTATGACAATGATGTCTTCTACAATCCTGAGCACACTACATTACCAGACATGAATGTTTATAGACACAATCCAAATATGGAAAGCGCAAACGCTATACACAACGCTACACACAATGACAATGTTGACAATTCTTCAATACTATCAGCAGACATACAAGAATCTATAATGGATCCTCAATTCAATAGATTGGTTGAAGAGATAATGAGGAGAGATCGTCAATACTTTCTAAACATGATGGCACAAAGTGGAGCTAAAATACCACATGATTTTGACTTATCTCAACTTATGGAAAGTAGACCTTCACAACAAACTCAACCTAATAGTGGAGGACCCAATAATATGATGCCGGAGTCACCATCAGTTTTGCTTCAGAAACCAGCAATCCCACATATACAAGCTCAAATGCATGATACTTACACTCAAAGACCATCATGGAGGCCTTATGTTCAAACACATGCTCAAGATATGGGTCAACCAAGACAAATGGATACTCAAGGACTTCCTCAAAATTTTGACACAAGAAGACCTCATGCCAAAATTGGGGGCAACACAATGGAAAATGAAAGGCCCATTGAATATGGTTTATATACACAAAACAGATATGGGGTCCCTCAACAAGAAGTTATGCCAAGTGCTCCATACATGTCGCAACAATATAGACCTCCATATGGACATGTCTACGATCAGTATCATCCATATATGCAACAAGCTCCTCCTCAAATGGGTGTTTCAAACATGGGATATGCTACAAGAAATCCATCTCCTCCCAAAAATAATTTGGAGCAACAAATTAGAGATCTACAAAAGAAAGTGGAAGACATGGGCACATCAAAACCCACATATACTATGAGAGATATATGCCCTTATCCCTTTGATAAGAGTATTCCAATGCCTCCGTTTCCTCCGCACTTTGCAACACCGAAATTTGACAAATATAGAGGGAGAGGAGATCCCAAGGCACACATAAGACAATTCTTCACAGCTTGCATTGAGGTAGCGGCAGAAGAAACATACTTAATGAGGTTGTTCCCACAGAGCTTAGGAGATCAAGCGATGGAATGGTTTTCTCAATTACCTCCTGGTATTAAGTCATGGGGCGACTTGGCAGAGGCATTCATTCAGCATTTTTCTTACAACATTGAAACAGATGTCTCAGTTACTACCTTGTGCAATACGAAACAAAAAGAAGGAGAATCTTTTGCGTCATTTTTACAAAGATGGAGAAACTTAGCTAGCAGATGCTCTTGTGAAATCCCGCAAAAACAAATGGTGGAAATGTTCACACAAAATGTTAACAAGGCTATTGGTTATGATCTCAGAAAAGCTTGTTTGTCTACATTCAAGGATGTCATTGAAAAGGGCCTAGCAACAGAAAAGGTCTTGATTGAACAAGGAGTTATCAAACTATTCAAAGAAAACAAAGAGGACTTTAAGGGAAAGGACAAACCAAAGTTTTGGAACAAGAACAAGAACACAGTTAATGATGGTGTTGTTGATGCCAACACAGTGAGACCAAAGTTCATCTTTTCTGGATCAAATTCTACCAACAATCAAGTAAACAATCAAACGGCTGCTAAACCACGAAGGAAGTACACTCCATTGGGAGAACCACTTGAATCAGTATTCAAGAAGCTTGTAGCAAACAAAGTGATCACGGTCCCAGATTTTCCTCCATATGAACCAAAGGTAAAACCGAATTGGTGGAATGATGATGAATATTGTGAATTTCATAAGAGCAAGGGTCACAAGACAAGTAATTGCCATCGATTGAAAAACATTGTACAAGATCTCATTGACAGAGGAGATATTGAGATTGAGGGACATTCATCTAACCAAGAGCATGAGGTGTTTAAGGAACCATTCCCGAAACATGACAAGGGAAAAGGCAAAGTCACAGATGATCAAGCCAATTACACCAGAACATCTTACAATTATGATTCCACTATTAATCACATCTCAATGGACAATCATATTTCTACCATTACTATCAAAAATAAAAATCCTGAGAATCCTCCTCAGCGACCTAAAATTGTCCTAAAAGGTGTGGGATCTTCGTCCACATCTACCTCTGAATGTCATGTTACAACCCGTCGAGGTAAGATCACATTGCCAGGTACCTCTACTAAGAATACCAATCTTCCGTCAACTAAGCCTGAGTACGATCTTGTAGAGCAATTAGGGAAAACACCCGCACTCATCTCTATTCTTGAGCTCTTACGTATATCTCCTGCACATAAAGCTGTCCTTAACAAAACCTTGAGAGATACTGCTGTCCCTACGGATCTAAACGTGGATCAGTTTCAAGCCATGGTGGGATACTTATCCGTTCCACACTCCCTCACATTCACAGAAGCCGATGACGCCTCCATAAGTCAGCCTCATAATGCACCTCTACATATTGAAGCCTTCATACATAAACACCGAATAAAACGAGTCCTGATAGATGGAGGAGCAGGTCTTAATATTTGTACATTGAGCACCATCAGACAATTGGGATATTCTGACAAAGCTGTGAATGCTACAAACCAAATCACTATTAAGGCTTATGATGATGAAGAGCGTTCATCCAAGGGCACAGTCATCTTACCACTAAGAATAGGGCCAGTCACAAAGGACGTGATTTGTCAAGTCCTGGATCTAGACCTCACGTATAACATATTGCTAGGACGTCCGTGGATTCATGAAATGAGGGCAGTCCCATCAACGTACCATCAGTGCATAAAATTTCCTCATAATGGAGTCGAGGTAACGGTCAATGGTGATCCAAATCCATTCATATATTGCAATAACTTGAGATCACATACTGAGATTATCATTCCCAGCAATCGTGAGGCTACTCCTTCTTCAGCATATATTGATCCTGAGTCATTAAAGCCCTCGACATCCAAACAAGGTGAACTTAGAGCCAAGTTTCAAGACAAAGGCATGGGAGAATACACTCTGAATCAAACAATGTTCTTACGACAAGTCATGAACTCCCCCAAGGAATATGGGAGACCACATCCTAATAAGAAAATCTCCATCATGCTCCTCAAATGGGATCCTACCGTCTTTCAAAAATGGGGCGAACTAGAGGAGGAAAGTTTATATAAAATGCTATATAAGGACGCTGAAGATGATACACATGATCAAATTATAATACCCTGTGAAAACTATGGTAAAGGTTTCCAAATTCTGCAGAGATTCGGGTATGATGGAAAAAGTCCTCTCGGACTACGCAAAGAAGGTGTCATGGAGCCTCTACAACCTGAGCTAACTACAAGAAGGGAACGCTCTAAGGGGCTTGGTTTTCTAAATCCCAAGATTCAAAACAAGAGAACAAAACAGATATGGCGAGTCAAAGTGGCTGAAGTTCAACAAGAGGATAATTATTCCACAGACTCCAATGAGTGGGAATGGGGTTCAGACAAATCCTCCAGCGACTATGAACTTAATGAGACATTTAGAGAGGCAGATGAACCTACAGAGGAGGAGGAGTTTTACAAGAAATTCAGAGTTGGTCAAGAACCGACCCATAAGGATCCCGCACAAGCTTCGTTTCAGGGCCCTAGGTCAGGATCACATAGGATGAGGACACCTGTCCCTGAGGGTGCTACTAGTGATGATAATTTGGACTCACTCACGATCGACACTGATGAGGAGAGTGCCATAGACGACCTCGATGACTACCTTGACATACCTGAATATAACCACATCTTCACTATTAGCCTTGCGGACTCTAAAAACACTAAAGACCTTCCCCTCGTTCACCCCCAACTCATTGACTGGGATTAGGATGGACCACCACAGATTGATACATTTCAAAATGACGAAGCTATTGTTGATTATCTTGGCATTCGCGATGATCTTCCTCTTGGAGACCATAAAGCAGGATACGCCATAGAGCTAAATAACATGGCATACTTTGGTGAGGGTGTCGGGCCTTCTAGTCGCAAAAATGTGAAAATAAAGACAAAACAAGGGTCTTATGGCGAAAACCACACTGTGGCGCTCTCTGACTCTAAAAAAGTAAAAAGAAAGGACGTATCTGAGGGTGAAAACCTCTCTGAGGCGCCCGAAGATGGAAGGCTTGACATTCTCCCAGCATCATACGAGGAAAAATCATCCATGTTGGTAGAAGAGACTATAAAGACAAACATTGGTACAGCAGAGGTTCCACACAATATATTTTTGGCTCGATCATTGACAGAGGCCGAGAAAGCAAGGTTCATAAGCTTCTTTAAGGAACGACAAGTCAACTTCGCATGGTCTTATGCTGATATGCCTGGACTAGACCCCGACTTAGTAATGCATCATTTAACAGTCAAACCGGGGGCAAAACCAGTAAAACAGAAATTGAGGAAAATGCATCCACAGGTGGCATTGCTAGTCAAGGCAGAGCTGGAGAAATTACTAGATGTCGGATTCATACGCCCAATTGATTATCCCGAATGGATTTCCAACTTAGTACCTGTTAGCAAACCAGATCGCAGCATCCGAATATGTACAGACTTCAGGGATATCAACAAGGCTTGTCCGAAGGACGATTTCCCATTACCAAACATTGATTTAATTGTTGATCTCACAGCAGGCCATGCGATGTTATCTTTAATGGACGGATTCTCGGGATATAATCAGATCAGGATCGCACCTGAAGATCAACATAGAACATCATTCACTTGTCCATGGGGAACCTTCTGCTGGAATGTCATGCCCTTTGGGCTGAAAAATGCAGGTGCCACGTATCAACGAGCCATGACTACTATCTTCCATGATCTCATGCATGAAAAGGTGGAAGATTATGTCGACGACCTTTTGGTTAAATCAATAGACAGAAATACACACTTGGACATACTTTCAGTTGCTTTTAATAGGCTGGAAAAATACAAGGTAAGATTAAACCCAAAGAAATGTGTCTTTGGAGTAACCTCCGGGAAGCTCCTAGGATTCATTGTGTCTAAAAGAGGAATAGAAGCGGATCCAGCAAAAGTCAAGGCTATCTTGGACATGCCACCACCCAAGAATATCAGTCAACTTCGGTCTTTACAAGGGAGACTCCAGTCCATACGAAGATTCATAGCACAACTTGCAGATAAGTGTAATCCTTTCCAGCACCTGCTACACAAAAACATTAAGTTCAAATGGGACGAGAACTGTCAACAGGCTTTTCAGGCACTTAAAGACTATCTTTTGAACCCGCCAGTTTTGATGCCACCAATTCCGGATCAACCATTGCTACTTTACATATCAGCTACTCCAACAGCACTGGGGGCACTACTAGCACAGCAAATACCTGACGGCAAGGAAAAAGCAGTCTGCTATATCAGTCGCACATTGGTGGGATATGAGCTGAACTACACACCAATTGAGCGTGCATGTCTCGCTGTGGTCTTCGCTTCACAAAAATTATGACATTATATGCTTACTCACAAAACCAAGTTGATTGCCAGAATTGATCCACTAAAATATCTGCTCAACAAAGCTACACTTACTGGGCGACTGGCCAAGTGGGTAATGATTTTGAGTGAATTCGACATTGAATACGTGGACAGAAAAGCCATAAAAGGACAAGCCATTGCAGATCAACTGGCAGATGCTCCCATGATAGATGATGTTCCTCTACAGTTAGAATTTCCAGATGAGTCCATTCTAACAATATCACCTGCAAAGCCATGGCAACTATACTTTGATGGCTCATACACACAGCATGGGGCAGGAGCGGGTATACTCTTTATAACTCCCCAAGGTGATTCTATACCAAAGTCATACCGCTTATCATTTCCTTGTACCAACAATATAGCGGAATACGAGGCATTAACAACTGGGTTAAGAATTGCAGTTCAGTGGAAGATCCAAGAACTTCGGGTTTTTGGGGATTCTCAACTTGTCATCCGTCAAGCAACTGATGATTATCAAACAAAAGATGAAAAGCTAATGCCTTACAAACAACTGGTAGATGATCTGAAACAACACTTTGCAAAGATAGAGTTTGAGCAGATACCAAGAGAACAAAATCGCGCTGCTGATGCCATGGCTACAATTGCTTCACTCATTGACCTACCGCAAAATGAGACCTGCTATGAGTTCCTGGTTGACAACCTGCTGATTCCGTCATATGAGATCACTCCTACGGAAATGATATGTGTTGTTGGTCCTGAATCCCAGTTATATGGTTCCATATTCACATACCTTCGCGACAACATCTTACCTCCCGATTTATCGAACAACCAACGCCGCACTTTCATCCGCCAATCCTCCCGATACATTATCCTAGCTGATATCCTATACCGACGAGGTCTAGATGGCACCCTCCTTAGATGTTTAGAGAGTGACGAAGCTCAGATTGCGTTACGAGAAGTGCACAAAGGGATATGTGGTCCGCATACTAGTGGTCCTACCTTGGCCAAGAAACTCATCAGGACTGGATATTACTGGCCTACTATGGAAAAAGATGCATATCAGTTTGTCAAGAAGTGTAAGCAGTGTCAAATTCATGGAGACCTCATACACGCACCAGCACAAGAACTACAGCCACTTGCATCTCCTTGGCCCTTTTGTCAGTGGGGACTCGATCTCATAGGCAAGATTCACCCTCCTTCTTCCAATGGACATAAATTCATTATCACAGCCACAGAGTATTTCACAAAGTGGATTGAAGTCGTGCCTCTCACGCAAGTTACTGGGAAACAAATTGCTACTTTCATCCTGAACTACATCATTTGCCGATACGGGATCCCTACTTCCATTATTACTGACAACGGGCATCCTTTCAAGAACCAGGATGTTCGTGAACTCTGTGAGCGCTTCCATATCTCTCATCATTTCTCCACACCATATTACCCCCAAGGTAATGGCCAAGCTGAGGCGTCTAACAAAACAATTCTCAAAATACTTAAAAAGACAGTCGACGATGCTGGCCGTAACTAGCATGTCCAACTCAATCCCGCACTTTGGGCCTATCGTACCAGTGTCCGCACACCTACAGGGGCTACACCTTACTCACTTGTCTACGGTGCTGAAGCCATCTTGCCTATTGAGGTCGAGTTACCTTCTTTACGGGTCTCCTTGAGAAACATAATCAACGATGAAGACTACAGGGTCTCTCGCTTACAAGAACTAGAACTGCTGGAGGAACGACGACACACTGCTTTTAATCACCTCAAGGCTTACCAACAATGAATGAGTCGCAGTTACAATCACAAGGTCAAGCCTCGCACATTTGAGGTAGGTGACTTAGTCCTCAGAGAGAACCCCAAGAATCAGCAAGAGAGAGAAAAGAAGGGCAAATTTGAACCCAACTGGCTTGGTCCTTACATCATCACAGCAGTATATGGATCTGGGGCATATCAGCTCTCAACTACAGAAGGGGAATCTTTGGAGGATCCTATCAACAGCATGCACCTTCGCAGGTTCTACACATAAGCTCTTTTTGAGTATCCTAATGCAAAAATACAAAAAAATCAAAAAATGCAAAAATACAAAAAAAAAAAAAAATCAAAAAATTCAAAAATACAAAAAAAATTATAAAACAAAAAAATCGTTACTTGGTGAAAACCTGGCAAACAGGCGCCTTGTGACAACAAAAAAATTGCAAAATCCAAAAAAGTAAAGAGAAATAATTTCGTCCAACGGTGAAAACCACTTCGGTGGCACCCTGGGCAAGTACCATGGTGAAAACTGGGTCACCAGCGCCATGCGTAGAGACTTTGCTCCTCCCTCTTTCAGGACTCTCTTTCATCTTTTTCACTTCGCACACACTCACGACCAATTCACTCACAATAAACTTACCCATTCCCATCATGGCTTGTTATTGATCTACCTAAGATTGGTTAACCATTTATAATAAACCCTCCCTTTTCACTCCCTTTTCCATCCATAATAAATCAGATCCTATCTGTGACTACGGCCAATTCCTAAGTCTAGTAATGGGTGTGGAACTAAGAACATCACATGTTTCGAGGAATACAGTTTTTGCCAGCTTCCTTCAGTCTATCTGCGCATAATTCGCAATAAAGCAGCATTTTGCATCGCAGATCCGCAATAAAGTTTCATCTTCTCCGCAATAAAGTATCAGTTTCATGGAATCAGTCAGTTTCAGATGAGACACAGCAGCAACAATGAGCTTCAACAAAATCAAATCTTTCAACAGACTCAGACAACATATGGTTCAGTGCTATCTATCCTTTTTGTGAAAGTGAACATTGTGACCACAATCAAAATTTGACTTAAACAAGTGACAAGAGACACAAACTTGAGGACTACAGTGGATGTTGGTGTCGAGTCTTGGTTTTCTTTTGGTTTTATCTTTTTGGTGACATGTCTTTTAGCTTTTCCAGGATGTCTTTGACTAGAAAGGCGAGGATGGGGTATCGTCACCTACTTGCATTTGCTGTCTGTGGATTGTCTTTTAGTAATGCGATGACTTGTCCAAGGATATGAGGACACTGTGAGTCTAGTATGAACTGGGGCATTCCTTGTTTGTGACTGTCTTATCTCCATGCAAACAGGTACAATGACTTTCTGGGTCGAACATATGCCTCGATTGTCATAACCTATTCTGCTATAATAAAGCTCAATGATGATAACGCACAAGAAGCTCTTTCATATTCATATCTTCTGTCTTCCATCCCCCTTTCTTGATTGACTTCCATTGTCCTTCTCGAGTCCGCGTAGCCCGCTATCACATGACTGAATATAATGACACACCAAAAACATTTGCATTTCATATAGTTGCACCTGCATCACCACATATAAGCATTTCATACATACATATAGATATTATAATTGCATCACATCCTGCATACAACACATGTTAGCACATCTCACATTTTCATTATGTAAATAATCATTTGCATTATCATATTCATTTGCATCACATACATTTTCATTTGCATCATGCATCACATATACAACATAAAAGAACAAAAATATATGGCATTGCATCATATAAGCATCCATATCATAAAACATGCATCACATAAGAACATCTCATCACATAAGGTACACATGCATATAGCTGCCGCAAAAGATGAATCATCTCATATATATAATCAAATGTGTCATAATACAATGATGTCAAAAGAATCATATGGCTACAAAAGAATCACCCGCAGGTGTCTACAATACAACAATGATACATCTACTGATACAATGGGAGCCCACTATAGCTATGAGGAACTCCCTCCCTCGGAGCCGCCTCGCCTCGACGGAGTCTGAGCTATAGATGGACCCGCCCCAGGATCCCCCTGTCCCTCTGGTGGTGGTGGAGGCCCCATAACCCCACCGCTGGATGCCTGTCTCCTGCGGCTCCCTCCCGTAGCCGTCGCTGTGCGCGACGATCTCTTGAAGCTCCTAGCCCGCTGCTCTGCTGGCACGGCTGCATAATATAGATCCCTCCAGTAGGCGATCTCCTCTCCAGCTCGCAAAACATATGCGTAGCCTGCCCCTACATCCTCTGCTGCCCGCCTACCTGCCCTCAGAGCTGTCTCGGCCTCGGTATATCTCTGGATGGCCTGATCCCTCTCCCGCTCTGTATCTCGGACCCTGATCCTGAGGTGGTTCCTCTCTCGAACCAAATCCTCAATCTCATCTGCCTGGCCCTGGTAGATCTCCCGTAGCCTAAGCACCTCATCCTCCTCGGAGTCTCCGCTCTCCGTCCCTGCCTGTGGCTCCTCCTCTACAGGTGCCTGTCCCTGTGCCTCTGCCTGCACCTGTCCCTGTGCCTGTATAGGTACCTGTGGCTGTACCTGTCTCTGTCCCTCTGGCTGCACCTGTCTCTGTCCCTCTCTGGGACCCTGTGCTGCTGGCACCTGTAGGGGCAGTCCACCCCGTCCTCTCACCACTGGAGCTGCTCTCTCCTGACCTCCCTCCCTCCGAGGTGCTACCCGTCTCTCTCCCACCACTCCCCTCCGCCTCCGCCGGCCCCTACCTCCATCCCCTCCTCCATCATCATCATCTCCTCCACCCTCTCCATCCACTGGCTCTGCCGGATCTGTCAACCTAGGAAATGGATGCTCTGCCCAGTACGCAGAGTACTCTGCGTCCATCCCTGCATCATCTACCTCTGGCCACATGTCCCATGGCATCGGCATCATCTCCGCTAGCTGCATCACTGTCTGATCATAGGATAACAGTGGGACAAACTGCACCTGATCTCTGACCGTACGGGCATACATGCCCGAGCCTCGAGGCATCCTCTGAATCCTGCCATACTGCCTGCATACCCTGTCCACCAGCTGTCTCTCTAATATATAGGGCGTCCGCCCAATCAGGTACCTGCTCCGGAAGGTGTAGGGCAGCTCCAGTGCATCGTCCTCCCACTCCTCGCACCCCAGGTACGGCCTCCAGATCACCATGTCAATGTCATCAATGACTCTCCTCCAGTGCTCCAATCTCCCAATCCGAGGCTGGGATGTAATCATCGCATATAGGTGCACAAAACTCTGTCCCTGTCCTCTGCCTCTGAAATGAATAGGCCGTGTGATGGGAAGGTGCTCATAGGCCCACACCTGCAAGAGAGTCACACCGCAGCCCAAACCCACTGATCCATGGTATACAAACTGATGCAGCTCATAATACAAATGTGCTAGGACACATGGCCCCCATGCATACCTAGTGTGCTCTGCCATCAGCGTCTCCAAGGCCCCTCCCCAGCCCACTGCCAATCCTCGTGTGGCCCTGTCTGGACACAGATATCCACTGATAACTCCCCCAAAAACTGCCGGCAATGCTAATCCTGTGGCAATCATGGTGTCCCAGGCTACATGGCCTGCTCGCATCTCCAACTCAGGATCCTGAAAGACCCGTCTCAAGGCCTCCCTGTCACCGTCACGGTCGTAGGGGATCAACTCTCCATCAATGGGAACATGTAATATCCTGTATACATCCTCCAGTGTCACTGTCATCTCACCCATCGGCAGGTGAAACGTGCATGTCTCTGAGTGCCATCTCTCGGCCAACGCAGTCAGCAACCCCATGTTTGCCCGAAACTCGGGCACATAGAGCATATGTGTGAGGCCCATCTCCTCAACGGAAATCATGTCCTGGATAGACAACTCTGGTCGCAGTCTCTGAGTCGATGGGAATCTCTCCCGTGACTCCAACATCGGCAAATACTCCTGCAGTCACGCAAATCAATCTTGTCAGTTATCGTGGCATTCACTGTTTATCACAAAATGCTACTTGCTACCTAAATGCATATGGCTATCTACCCTAGTGACACTCACTGTTCATCACAAAGTGTTGCTATTTACCCTAGTGACACTCACTGTTCATCACAAAGTGTTGCTATTTATCCTAGTAGTGCTCCCTGTTCATCACAAAGTACTACGTGTGTGACATTCCCTGTTCATCACAAAGTGTCACTCACATTCGCACTCCCTGTTCATCACAAAGTGCTGTCTATCCTGGTGCTCCCTGTTCATCACAAAGTGCCTTGATCTATCCTAATCTTCCTAGAGGACCTGCTTGAGTGTATCCTCTCAGCAGCTTATCCAATCGACAGCGTATGTTCATCACAGAACTGCCGATTTGACCTAAAGGACTAAAACCATGCATTTACACACACAAACGCACTGTTTCAACACACACGCGCTTTTAACTCATAAACGCGCTTATAGACTGCATAAACGCACCTCTGAAACACAGACGCGCTTTCTGAACACAAACGTGCCTATGCCAGACACAAACGCGACCAGGGAGCACAGACGTCCCTACATGACATAAACGCTATTCAAAATCACAGACGCTACTACATTTCACAAACGCGTCCACATTCAACACAAACGCGGTTCCAGGCACAGACGCGCCTGGACCCAACACAGACGCGCCTGTTGGACACAGACGCGCCTGGTGCTGACACAGACGCGGTTGCGCGTTTTTGCACTTTTAAACTACCCTATTTCTAGCGCATTTATTGCTCCTAAAACGTGCATTTATGACAAAACTTGAAATGCGTGAAAGTACGAGGAGGTTTTCGGGTACTTACCGGCTCTCCTGCATCGGCTGGTCGCTGGAATCGGCGGACACGGTCGAATCTATGAACGAATGCCATCGCTGCTGACTGCTGCTGCTCTTTTCTCGCTCTGCACTGTGATCTCGTAAGGGTGTGGATGACAATGAGGATGTCTTTTGCCCGTGGTCTATCTTATAGCCTACCCTAGCCCTCGCCCTCATTTCCTGAGTCAGTCTTCCTCATCCCGTGACTTTGTCACTTTATCCAATCAGTCCATTCTATCCCATCTTTCTTATCGAGAGATTGTCTGCAATCTTTCCAGACTTTTTCATCCAATCTCTCGAGGGGGCATATCATTCCCATCTTGGGGCAACTCTGTATCAGTTCATCTTATCTTCTTTGAAACAACGCGACAAGCCGCATTGTCTCAAAGAGGGGCAAAATGTAGACACCCGAAATTGTCATGTCTAATTAAATAAATATTTTATTTATTTAATTATCTAAGCCTAATTCTTCTATTAATTAAATAAATCTTTATTTATTTAATTAATTCATTTATCCTCTTCTAGCCTTATTTCTCATTTAAATAAATACATTTATTTATTTAAATTATCCCTTTCCTAAATTAAATAAATATTTTATTTATTTAATTGTCCTACTTCTTCTATTAATTAAATAAATCTTTATTTATTTAATTAATTCATTATCTTTTTCTACACATGACACATGTCATTCATCTCTTATTTCCTACACTACCTACCCCTTTCATTATTTTGGTATTTCTTATACCTACCCTCTAATCCTAGCCGACCTCCTTTTTTACACCTCTCAATCTTAACCCTCCATTTCATATTGTGTCTTCTATTTAAGGAGATGCTTTCTTCATTGACAAACCCTAATGACTAATTTTGGAGGACTTAGCTACACTACAATTCTACTTGCAACCACATTCCGTTCTTTATTGAGCTCTTGTGCATATAAAAATCTGAGAGCAAGCATATTAAACAAGATCAATGGAGATAGGAAGAATGGAGATCAAAACCCTAGTGGACATGTGATGGTATAATCTTTGTGATTTTTTAGTTATTTGCATTGTCTTAGGTTATCTTCATATGTTATGGTGGATCTTTGTTCATTGTTAGGCTAGGGTTTGGTGGTTGAATCCATTTTAGTCTTTCAATATTATTGTTTATTGCTATCCATTTTCACCATATACAGTAGCAACCAACTCATTTTCCAAAATTCCTTTCTATCTCGTGAGTTCAGTTCTGTCATTTTGTGTATGCATCAAGTCTGTCTTCAACATATCATTTTCATGACTGAGTCTTGTGTTTTCATTTTCAGCATCATTTAGTCTTCTAACCAAGTCATCTTCATTCTTCTTCCTATCTTCAATGTTTTTACAAAGCCTCATAGTCATATCTTGCATCTCATTCTTCATTGTATTGTTTTCTTGTCTCAGTTTGTTCACAAGGTCATTAAGAGTTTCTTTTTCATCATCATCATTCTGCATCTTCTTAGAAAGTTCTCTTCTTTTGTTCCTAGCAATAGTGAGATTTTCTTGAAGTCCCTAAATGATTTCCTGTGCAACCTTCAGATCATCTTCAATTTTGATATTTTTCAACTTTTCTGCATCATAGTCTAAAGAGTTGTTTCCAATTTGCTTTCTCAAATTTTTCATCTCTATCGGTGTCAGAATCTTCCTCAAGTTGTTAGTCTTTTGAAAATAGAGGATCAGGCTCTGATACCAATTGTTAGGATTCCCAAAGATATTGAGAGGGGGGGTGAATCAGTATCTAACTGGTGAATGTATTTTCTGATCTTATTAAATAACATGCATTTTAAAATAGTGTACTGGTAAACTAGAATTAATGCAATAAATAAGCACAACATGAAAAGAACACCATAACACAATATTTTTGGCAAGCAAACCTGGTGTGGGAAAAACCTCAGTGGGATTTGTGACCCACAATATTCACTCACTGGCTAATAAGTGAATATTACTTACAAAATGGGGGCCTACACATGCAGGAAGGCCAAGTGCGTAGAGCTCACTGCTCAGTTACAAAAGAAGTCTCACTGACTTACAAAAATGGATTATGG
Source organism: Cryptomeria japonica (assembly GCF_030272615.1). Classification (NCBI taxonomy): domain Eukaryota; kingdom Viridiplantae; phylum Streptophyta; class Pinopsida; order Cupressales; family Cupressaceae; genus Cryptomeria; species Cryptomeria japonica. The sequence goes on along the minus strand of NC_081409.1, from coordinate 323,089,764 downwards.
AAATCCAATAAGATGTACTACTACAAAAATCATCTGCTATGCCAGATCCAATATCGGTTTTAGCTCTTGCAATAATCATAAACCTTACTCCAAAATCTGCCTTAATATTCGCACATAATATCCATCTATGCATATTCTTCTTACAGATGTTTTATAAGATTGCATACTTATATATGAGCCTTATTACAATATGCCTTGTCGGATTACAAAAGATATTACAATTAAATACAAAATATAATAAACAAAATCTTGTCGGCCAGGGTGTTGGTAATCATCTTTTTGGTGTCGGTGAACTGTATGCCAGTGTAGAGTCTGTCGGTGCCAGTGCCTATCGGTGTCATATGATTGTAAGGTTGTCATCAATGACAATACCTTCAATCGCCTACAATTTCTCATTGGAGTGTGCATTTTCCAACAGGCTTATGTTGATTTGGTTATTAATCAAACACAACAAGTATATATTATATATATAATATAAACCTACCTCTCTTGATTTATTTTAAATTCAAATAAAATTTAACATCTCATGGCTTTGATCATCGAGTCTTGAAACACTACATTCACTTAGGGCTTTTTGTATGTTCCAATTCACAAAGGGACTTACGATTGGGTAATTTTTACTTGTTGGAGCATAAAATAAAAATATACATGGTTTCTTCACTAGATTCACTAAATTTTAATATTTATCTGACATGATTTTTAACTCTTTAGATATATTTTAAAAATTTGGTAGCAACCTTGAGAAATTCTTCTAAAATTATCTACTCAACTTTTACAATTTACAAATTATGAACAAATATGTAAGGATCTAGAAACCTTTTGACTTAACTTTGTTCAATTTTCAGAAATTTAAAGGAAATTTGCAGCCACATAATGACAATTTCCACATAACCCAAAAGAGGAACACATGAAAAAAAAAAGTATTCAAACTCCATATGTAAGAGAATAGACAACCGTAGCATCATAATTGTATCCCTATATAATTATGTCCTCCCCTAGGCCTCACTTTTATGCTTCAGCCTTTCGTGCTTTAACTTCGCTTTGATTCTACTCACATTCATTTAAAATATGCATCTTTTGTACCTGTGTGGGACACTGTTCAAATTTGAGCCTTGATTGGCAAGACCAAGACGCCCTGGGCACCATGGTCCTCCCAAAAGGGGCCCAAATTTGAACCCCACAATGGTTACATTTCGAAGGTGAAAAAAACATTCTTCGTGTTGGCCTGCCCCAAAGTTTCAAACATATTTGGTGTGGTTAGGTATAAAAGAAAGCCTAACCACCTCATTTTGTAACCTCTCAATATCTCTCAAGTTCGAATTCAATTACACTTTTACAAATTCAAGTGAGAAAACAATCAAGCATCATCAAGGCAATGAAGGAGAGGTCAAGTTCAAGTTTCAAGCATTCATGATGGCATATGTGATCAAGACATTATGAAGACATTCTACATGATAATATCAACCTATGCATGAAGACTTCAAAGAAAGATTCATCAAGGTATCAAGTTCCAATTCAAGCATTTCAATTCGAATTTAGCCTTGCCCTTAAAAGGTGAGCTTTTCCAATTCAATCAATTCCATTTCAAGTTTGATTTTAATTCAATTCAAGGGTTAATTCCAAACTCAAGGTTTGACCTAGGAAAACCCCTATCAACAACACCATTTTCCTTATTTTTATGTGTAGGCGACAAATTTGAGAGTTGTGAATGGATATTCTGGCAAATAATTCAACAACGATTAGATCTGACTTTTGCAAGAGCAAAAATTGAAGGACCAGGTCAGCTTTTACATCTTGGGCCTGCAAATTTCTTACGAGATGTGCAAAACAAATTTTGAGCGACATTCTGATTCAGAAAGTTTCTTGTTTGTTTGCATCTGATAATTGAGGACCATGTTGATTTTTGCATCTTGGTCCTACAGTTTCAAGCTAAATTTCCAGGCACAGGTTCCTCTAGGTTCCTTCTGTTTAGATCTAGCTCTATAACAGCATAATGTACTTGTATCTTGTTGTTTATGTAATTTTATGTCAAATTACAATCATTTGCCCTAATCTATCTTTCAAATTGCATCCTCAACTAATCAAAAAGAGGGAGTAGAATCCAATTTGCATTCAGCCCCTTTTCTAATAGAATTGAGGTTGGGTCTCTTGAGTTATCTCTCTCCCTTTTAATGTGATGTGTTTGGTGGAAATAAGTGGATTCGTGGCCTAAATTGTGAAACCATATTTTTCTATATCATACAACAACATACCCATCAAGAGATGACACAAGATATACCTTAGGGAAACCCTCAAGAGAGAAAAATCCAACCTCTAAAAGCATCCATGACTCATACTTTTCTACAATAAACATTATAATGCATCTTTAAAGTCTCCATGAATACCTCTAAAACATCAATCCTTCTCAATGCATCCTCCATGTGTCCAAGCATGTAACCACACATCCTATATCATGCTTCACATATGCACTCTTCAAAAGAAGACTCAAAACCCCAACTAGCCAACCTTAGACAACTACCCTTATGTTTTCTTTTATGGAAACAAGCTCACACAAACCCACCAAGTGGTATTACATAAATTTGTGTGACTAAAACCATTGGATTACAAACCATTAACCCCACTTTTAATATTGGGTACTAAGTTTTCACTTTATTAATATATTTCCAATATTATATTTAACACATTATCCTAATGTGAGATCCACATTAAATATATGTCTCAGTGTTACATACAACCACATAAAGTGGTCCCAAGAATGTTCACTCCTAGTAATGCACATCCATCTAGGTGCATTGCACACATAATAATAAATAAAATATTGTAAACATTATGCAAGGTGTACAAAACCTAATTCCTAACAAAAATCAGTCAAATAATTTAGGGAGACTCTTAAAGTTCGGCTATTTCACCAATTTTTAGAGCAGTCTTAAAGATCATTTACTTTTTTCATAAAGAATTTTAGAATTGACTCACTACTTTCTTTAATTCATTTAAAGAATTTTTAAAAAAATATTAATGGGAGAGAGGGGTAAAGGTTAATAGATTTATATTTCAGCCATTAAGCATGTATACTTTCAAGAAAATTAAATTGAGACCTAAACCATTAGTATTTCACTCGATTCGTTCACAATTTGTTGTAAAACAAGATGAAGAAAGCTTCCAATATGAACTAAAACTCAAAGTTATTGCAAATCTAAAACTAAAGATTAACCATTAACATAGTGATTGTAGAATCAAAACAAGAACAAGAAAACCATTGCACATAAAACAACAGAATTATGTGGAGAAACCTTTTTAGGAAAAAACTCCACAAAAAGAGAGGCAAGTATATTACTAATCCAATGAAGAATACAAAAGCAATACACTTCTATGTAGACCTCTATAAAACTTGGCAGCACTCTGTTACCCTGCAAACTGAATAAAACTTAATGAAGAACACTAGCTCAAGGCCCCAATTTATAGGAGTTTGAGGATGAATATCGCTATGGTATCACCAAACAACTGTTGGAATCAATGAACACTAAGAGGGGGGTGGGGGGTGAATCGATGCTCTACAATTTACAAAACTTATTAAATTGATTATTTAACCACCTGAAGCATAAGAATGAAAGTAAAGTGCATAAACATAAACCAATATGTCAACCACAGAACCATAACACCAAGATTTTTATGCAAAAACCCGGAAAGGGAAAAAAACATGGTGGGATTTGAACCACAATATTATTTGATGCAATCAACAGTTAGGAGGGACCTCAAAGAGATCAATTTGGACCGGTCAGCAAGAGTAAACACAATGGAAACACAAGGATATGATGGAGGCAATGCAGAACTGAATGAACTATATCATGAAAACTGTTTACAATCAATCGGTAACAAGCGGGCTACAGAAACCAGCTCATTGGCCTGCTAAAACATGCTTAATTACATACAGGTCACAATCGAGGCCTCAAATCTTAAGATATATCTTCTATGTTCTATATCTTAATTGATCTACATTGTAATGCTTGATTACAATGATCTATATAATCCAAGGGGATCCAATCAGCCCAAAAAGGGATCAAATGTCGAAGAACAAGACCTTGTTGGTATTTTGATGATGTTTAGTTGTGATTGTCATTGATGGACACACACTTATTTGATGAATGTATTATTCTCAATCGATAGTTGTTATAACCAGTATTGTATGAATAGTCTTTATTTGATTGAAGAATATCGATGTTTTAAAGAAGAAGCTTATCGGTCAAGTGGTATGAAGACCTCAAGCAGAATGGAGACCCTGAGCGGCAATTAATCTTTTGATCAGACCGACTATGATAAAGTTTTCCAGTCTTCACTTGTTAACCAGTGATTGGTATATGTAATTAACCAGTATACATGTAATATGTGATGAGTTATCATCCACCGATACTTTAGCGGTGTTTCTGTGTCGTGTTACCAAATGTGTCTAGATGCACTGTACCAAGGAAATTGTAATCTAATCCTATTGGACCGACATGAAATCAAGTTCCTATTTAAGGACATCATGTCTAGGGTTTTAGAAAAGAGAACATAAGTTGATATGTGCAAGTCTTTTGAGAGGAAAGGTATCTCGTGGCTAAGATTGAGAGTGCAAAGCATAGAAGACTAAAGTAATGCTTGAATGCATTAATAAGGAGTTATCAAGGATCTAATCAAGCATTTTGTGCTACTATCTAGATCTTTCACTTGTTGATTACTAATATCTTCGACAAGTTTGAAACCCTTAGCTGGGTAGGCCCAGCCAAGCCTATTGTAAATCCTCTAACAAGGTGGTTCACAGTTGTGGATCTAAAATCCTTTAACATGGTAGTCTTTAACAGGACTTATCTCCTAACATAGATCTGGATTCCTAACAGGATCTGTTCTGGTGAAGAACATTGTAAGATATTAACTGGTCTGGTTACTATTCTGTAGATAGTTGACTTGTGAGTTTTACTCACCGTGGTTTTTCCCATTTGGGTTTCCACGTCAAAATATCTTGTGTTATGGTGATTGTGCTTTTATGGGTGAATGCTTTATTTTCTATTTGGCTTATTTATGTTTTAACCAATTTATTGTTTAAGCTACTGCACTAGTTTGCTAGAAAATTGTTTAAGAGTTTGGTTAAGTTTTTAGGCATACTAATTCACCCCCCCGCCCCCTCTTAGTATTCATCAATTGGTATCAGAGCCAACCTTTCCATAAGTCTAACTAGCTGAAAGGAGATATGGGAGAATACAGCATGAGAGAACTCACTCACCATTTGGCTAAATCTGAGAAAGCCTATGATGAACTCAAGATCAAGTTTAAAGCCTCTTTAGTCAAGAGAAGAGAGCTTGCTAAGTAGTTGATGGAACTTACTAAAAATAGATCCTCTGATGAAGAAGACATGGATGCCCTAGTTGGAGAAGTGGAGAAACTAAATGAATCCAAAACTAACCTAAGGAGGGAGTTAGAAGGACTGACTATCAGGATGAGTCAGGAACTGGAAAATGGGAGAAAAGCTGAAGATTTGGTAAAAGACAAGGAGCATGAGATCTTTAAATTAAAGCAAGATGTTGGTACCATTATCGCTTATCTATAGGAGGGTAAAGAAAAGAAAGAAGAAATGCAAGCTGAACTGAATGGATTTTTCTCTCAAAATGAAACCTTGGTGAAGACCAATGATGCCCTTTCCAAGGAACTTGCTGAGACCAAAGAAATACTTGCTAAGTTCAACTAGAGTGTTGTCAAGTTAGAACAAAAATTGGAATCAGTAAAACCATCAAAGGATACCACTGGAATTGGTTTCTCTAGATACAAGGAAGGTGAGACCTCTGGAACCAAGAATGATGCACTGAAGAAGCAATCAACACCTAAGGACAATAGTGGAAGTAAAGGTAAGCAGAAGTTTAAATATGTTTGCTTTAACTATCTTAAGGAAGGACATATTGCCAATGTATGTAGGAGCAAACCTTACAATAGTTTTCCTTATTTTCAAAATAATGTGGCTAGACCCGGTAGATTTAATGGTCAATGTTATACATGCAACAAGTTTGGGCATAGAGATTTTGAGTGCAAGTCAGTTATCAACAACTCTGGAAATAATCCACCAAGATCCAATGGAGCCGCCCCTAAAAACCAGAACCCAAACCAGTATAGAACCCACGACCACCGGTCAAATTATTGTGAAGTGGAAACCAATTGGAGAGCAACCTGTCTAATCTGTTGTAGTAGCGATCACACTACTGCAACATGCAGAAGGAAGAATGGAAATGTGAACACTGGACCATGGAGAACATCTAGAATGGTATGCTATCACTGCAACAAACTGGGACACACCACCAAAGCATGTAGACTGAGAAAGAATCCATCGGGAAACGTACCGATCAACACTAAAGGGAAGATTGATATTGAAACCGTTCAAGCGGATATGGACAAAACTTGGAAAAAGAAATCTGAAGTGAAGCCACATGATGAACTAGTTTCCGCACCAAGTGTGGAAATCCCTGAATCAGTAAACTAAGCTTCAAAAAGCTTAGGGGGAACATATCGGTATAAATATTTAGAAACCCCTGGAGTATATCAGTAAGGCACTTTTATCAATAGTTATTACCTATCAACAGACAGAAGAATTGAAGTGGTAAAAAGTAAAGTTAGGGTTTGAACCCTAATAGTGATGCATTTATTATGGTAGGTGGGAGCATGTTTAAAAGTGACTTTTGTCATCATTTCTACTTACCTAGCTGCCAAGAAACTTTGTTTAAGATGAGTAGCGCAACACGAGCATTTCATCTCTCATTTGAAAGAATTCAAAAGAAATCTTGCTCAAATCTTGCAACTGTTTCATACTATCAGTGTGAAAGTCAAAATGGTAATCAAGCATCTGGAGAAGTGTGTTTTTCTCATCATCGGTGAACCCTAAAGCTTGGAGAATAAAGGTATTTCTCTTTGAAACATTATTATCATTTGGAATCAGTTTGAAATGGCATCTGCATCTAATGTCCTCTCTAGTTCTACTGAATCTGAGGACACACCTGAGCTTCTTAAGATGAGATATAATGCCCTATCCATTGGATTCATTGTCCAAGGTGATGTTACAGGATATATTTATTGTAAACTAGAAGACCTAGGGTCCCTAGTAATTCACTCCTAGTTGAGTTTGTTCTGTGGAGGTGATAAAAAGATTAAACCCGAATATAGCATAATAGAGAAGAAGAAATTGCACAATGTAGTTTACTTTCTCGAAGAATTTATTGAGGAACACATCAGGATCATTCTCAGTAGGGTTCATGGTGACAAAATGTACCTTGAACGAACACATGACATTATACCGGAGGCAATTCATGCCGAGACCGGATTCTATAATAGTGGGGAAGTGCGCGTTCTTCGGAAAATCCCTAAATTGAAAGTAACGGAGCTCACCAGTTCAGTAAGTGATCAACGAGCAATGACTGTCAATACCATTAGAGATGATTTGGGGAAATATGCATGTATGGTAATTGGGTATAGAATATTTTATGCTAGCAGAATGAATTTTGTTCCTTCAACTGTGGTGCATGCGGCTTACATAATGATAAAAGAGAATGCAGAATGTGATCTATGTACCTGTATGAAGAATCAACTCTTAGAGAACCTGAAGTTGATCAAATCGGATAAATCTCAGAGGTTCAAGTTTGGTCAATTACTAATTGGTTTATTTTTCTACTTTCAAAGATACTTTCCTGGAGTCGATGATGTTGAATGGTCAACTGATGTACCTGTTACCAGACAAATAAAGGAGAGTCTGCAAGCAGTAGGAACTATATATCCGAAGAGTTTGAACAAGTATTTTGGTGAATTCAAACTAAAAATGAACTAGAGAATGAGAATATCTGGTGATTTAGTTAAAGAATATGAAGATGACATATGTTTCACCATCAAAACAGATGAATGCATAATGGAAACAGTTGAACCCAGACAAGATGTAGTTGGGCCTATGGCCTATGAGGTGGTAAATGATATATTGATAGGATACACCTCAACCCTACTAGTCTCACCACTAGATCCCAAAAAGAAGAGGATTGGTACTTATTTAAAGAGAATCAAATCTAGTGAGGAACCGAAGGAGATTAAAGGTAAAGCAACACCATCAACATCAGCACCGGTTACATATGTTGCTAAACCCAAAGTGACCAAAAGGTCACCCACTAAAAAGAAATCGTAGGCTATTCCAGCAAAGGTGTTCAAATGAACACAGAAAACCAAGAATCACTCACCAGATCTAGAAGACTCTGAATTAGATGTAGAAGTGAAGAAGACAAGGCAATCTACCAAGAAAATGAAGTCAATCGGTAATGTACCTACAATCTTTGCATCGGTAAACTTAGATATTTATTCTTACAAGCCTATGACACATTGTCAAAGGACCATAAAGAATATTAGAAGAAAATTCCTTGACGATTTAAAGGATTATTTTGATGATTTCAATTATAATGAAAAGGAGGAGGTTGAACAAGAACTCATTAAATATCTATGCATAAATGATCGGTCACCTTCTGAGATTAAATTTGTTACATCTAAATCCTTGTATGATTCTTTGGACAACAAATGGCACATTGCTATTGACAAGGAGAAAGGCATCAGGGAGAAAACTTTTGCTAAATATTTTCCAAATGTCTCTAATTTAGAATTGTTTCAACTTGTTGATAAGAACAAGGGCATTTTCTTCATGCGAAAAAGAAGACTTCTGCTACTCGAAGGCAAATTTTCTGAAGTGGAAAAAGATACCCATTTGAAGGTGAAAACTGTTGTTGACATGCAAAGAGTACAAGAAGCTAATCGGTTGGTTGAACAAGAGCCTGATCTATCCACAGCCAAACCCGATGTAGTCTTTGACAGTATGGGCGAAAGAATAGTAGAACAAAATGACCCCATTGGTGTTGATGCACTAGAAATAGAAGATATCACTCGAGATAAGGAGCAAGCTGAAAAAGAAAGATTAGAGAAAGAAAAGGAAGACAAAGTGGAAAATGAGAAACTTGAAAAGGAGAAGGCAAAAGAAAAAAACCAAGAGAAAGAACAAGCGGAGAAAGCGCGACAGGAAAAGAAGAAAATGGAAGAAGAGGAAAAGAAGAGAAAGGAGGAAGACGAGAAGAAGAGAAAGGAAGAAGACGAGAAGAAGAGAAAGGAAGAAGAAGAAAAGAGGAAAGAAATAGAAAAGAAGAAGGAAGAGGAGAAACAGAGAGAAGAAGAGAGAAAGAAACAAGAGGAGAAGGTTGTCAAGCTAGCCCAAGAAAGAGATGAAGAGGAGAAGTGAAGACAAGCAGAGGTCAAAGCCAAAGAAGGAGAACAGATCCCTAAGGCAACTGGAGATCAAACCAAGCAGGTTGATTCCACCAGTTCCACTAATTTGACTCTTGCATGTCTGACCCAATTGGCTGATGAAACTAAGCTACTACAAAGCATTCACTTAGCATAGGAAAGATTGGAAGAACTAAGGAAAAAGAAAGAACAAGATGTCATTCAGTTTGTTGACACCCTCTCCAATCTAATCCTTGATACTAATCTCCCCAATACTGATTCCTCACTGGCTAAGCTCAAACTACTTTGTACAATAGTCGATGACCAGGTACAATGTTTGGAAGATGTTGCCCAGGACACTACAAAGAAAAACCATGAAAAGGCACTCACAATTACCTTAATACAATACATGAATGACCACCGAGCAAAATTGGTTAAACAGAAAGATGATATAAGGTCAGCTATGGGTGAAGGTCGCCTACTCTTGAGTAAAATCTGTCAACCTCACCTGTTCTATGAAGATGCTCTGAAGCAGAAGACACAATTACAAACAGAATTGCAAAAATACATCGGCAACTTCAAACTGCCCTATGATCTATTCACAGCCTATGGACACTCTGTTCATCATTATCAGCATCAAATTACCAAGCTTGACTGTAATGCCCCGTCAGGAACCCTAAAGGAAAACATCATAATCTATGCAACTAAGGGTGAAATAATTTTTTTATTTTTATTTTTATTTTTATTTTTTAAAATGCATGAATTAAACCTTAGTACATCTAATAACATAGCGGAAGTTTTACACCTGAATTTCCTAAGGGTTGCCAACGAATATTACTTCATAAATTAAATCTTTAAGACAAAATTTCCGCAATGAAAGAATCTAAATTTCTTCAAGCAATCATATATTATATACATCAGAAATCAGTAATTGATGTAGCATATATCACAATATTTCTTTGCTTTCAATATTCAAATATACATGTTTTCAAAATGAAATTACATCATGAGCTAAAATGATACAAAATGTTAGTTACATATAGTTTCTTTTCAAAACCTCTAGTATTTAACTGAAAGATGGATAGGAAGAAGAGTCGGTACATGAATCATGATCCAAGATCATCAGCAAAGTCCTTCCTCGCCCGAAGATACGTACCAGAACATCCGATGGGAAGTGACACTACCACCCGACCATGTGATTCTGAAAAGGAACCACCCCACCGTGCTGGAGATAGTAGATAACCCTCAAGCAAGCAAAATGATACAAGAACAAAAAGACTACAAGACTCCACTTACATTCATGTAACCTAACTCACTGAACACTAGTGACTCTAAGGAGAAAGTGTCATCACATGTCTTATGGTGGATACCATGGTACAGCCTCCATAGGTCCTGGCCCCCATCCTGGGTTATCCTGGTGACCTCTCCCGAGCCTCCGATTCCAACTAAGACTCATGCGGACCTTACCAATCCTCTCATGAAGACAAGGTGGTAAGTTTGCCATTCCAGGCCTTCTCGCTACATTATGAGCCCTATACTAGCACTCACCTATGTGCGAGGCACATTATTTCATTTAACTTTTATTCTACCCTTCCCTAGTCATTTATTAGGTTTTCAATTTCTTAACCAACTTTCGACGGTTATCCTGTCACCACTTCGGCACAGTTCCCGCTCAAAAGCCACTCTCTCTCTTAGGACACTATGGGTTAGTTCTATCTACAGAACTTTATGGCGACACAAATAGCCATTCCCAAACTTGACCTATCTCAATGAAAGATACAAAATTACTAACCTAAGGTTTGGCCATCACGAACAACTCATAGCGGCTCACTCCCTTAAGGTTATACATCTAATATACTGGCCAAGTCACAACACAAGACAAATTGACAACATGACATATTGTACTTAGTTGCGACCACCATATAAAACATGATAATCCTATGTACCAATACCTATCACAAAATTAACTTGCAAAACGTAAACATGATTGTCAAGACACAGAGAACAATATGGTCGGTAAAACACATAATTTTACACTTAATGACAAGTTTTAAGAGTTCTAATACTCTTGTTAACAACTATAGGTATGTAACCTTAATAATTTCCATTTTTACAAATAAACGAAGATTAAAAGAGAAATATTCATTTCATCAGGAAAATCTTACAATAAAACGTAATACATTTCTTCATAGAAAAATGCCTTTATTTTTATTTATTTATCTTTTTAACACAAGAGTGTTACATCATTCTTCCAGAAAATATGGAGAAGTACACTCGTTAGACTCAGCATGATCTAAAGGAGTATATCCTTCAGATTTGCTTTCACTTCGGGGAAAGTACCCCACAGACTCATTATCACTCAAGGGGGTATACCCCTCCGACGAGTCAGAACTAATCACTATTGGCTTTTCAGGTGAACACTCTGACTTGGGTTCTTTTCCTTTCTCAGTGGTAGCTGCTTTAGTTGGGCTCTGAATAGGACCTTTTTCTATTTCTTTGCTCCCTTCTGGAGCTGGGTTCTCTTTGGCAGGGTTGTCCTCCTCAACGGGCTGGACAGGAGTCAAAGAATCTTTCTTGACTTTTAGGTAGTGAGCATAACCCGCTACTAATTTGCGAGCTGTTTGCTTGGCTCGTACCATTTCTGTAACGTGTCAATGGTAAACTATTACTTCTCAGAACTCCCCTATAGCTATGTCAAATAAATCTTAATATCTAGGTGTTGAACGTAATCATACCCTTCTTCCATTAAGAAATTTAAACTTAAAACTATTCCACTTCTTTAGTCCTAATGTAATCACAACTACTACTAAATGATTTTATTTAATCAAACCCTAACGAATAACTAAAACATGACCATATTTATTTCATAAGCATGATATATAACTGAGATTGCAAATAATAATGATTAAACACTAAGAAATTCCCGACCTACTTGAAGCGATGTTCAATTTGCAAGTCCTTGCTGCCCGTTTGCTGATAAATATACCTTGCTTGCAATCCTTTTTACCAATGTTTCCAGCTCTATCAGGAAATAGGCACACAACTCTCTCTTGATTCTATCAACCACTATCCTCTCTAAAACATCACACACTTGACACTATAAAAACATGCGCTACCCTCACTATCTCTACTCTCCTCTCTACGTTCCTTTGTCCTTCCTTGGATGTCACCAAAAGCCTCCCCTTTTCTCTCTACCCACACCCCTTTTTTATACTAAAAGAAAACATCTATCGCTCCCCTAAATCTGGCTGAGTGATAGCTATCGACTGAGACTCTTTTTCTATTAACTCATCTACTTCCTCCACGCAGAGAGTTCACCTCTTGTTAACTTCAGTCTTTAGCACTCCATTGATAATGATTATGACACCTATCAGCTGGGTGGAGAGGTTAACTTATTGTTTCATTCACTGATGCATTTGCAAACAGCGACTTGAGCATTCAAACTGCCAGGTCTAGAGTCCATTAAGGATTACGGTTTAGTTCCACCTTGTGTGCCAGTTCATTCTCCTTTCAAACCGGTCCATCAGCTGTTAGTTGCCAACGAACTGGAGCTCGTGGAGAATACTGAACGTGGAGAGGTGATGGTTATCGTTTAAAACTGTGAGAGGTATCCTCCACCACTTGTTGACTGCAGTGTACCCACAGAAATACTCACCTCGCATGCTGTCTGTTGAGTTTATGGTGGAAGAGGAGACGTGGTGTGCGAAGGAGGAGGGTAGTCGGTGGTAATACCGACCCCTCCCTATATTAAGGGGGGTGGTCGATATTACCATCGACCACCATAGCCCAAACAACCAAAACCTAAACCCGCCACCTTTTATAAGGTCGAAACAATTTCTATTTGTTTTCTTTATTAAACTTTTGCTATTACGTTTTGATACCCTTCCTTTGTTATATTTAAATAATTAATTAATGACTTTTGTTAATATAATTATTTAAATATTAATCAATTAATGACTTTTGTTACTATAATTATTTAAATATTAATCCTTCCTTAGCCATCACATTTGTAAATGTGTATTTTGATTTTTTCTAATTTTATAACGAGTGGCGTTTTCCTATATATATATTTTCAAATAATTGAATTACGTATATATTATACGTTCGAAAAGTTTATAAAACATGACATATTTATAATTCTAATTATATACACGCATAATCCACTATCATAGTAAACCGATGGCAATATAACTACTGATAATACGATCACCTTATCTCAACTCAAATAACTACTCTTATGGACGTAATAAACGTAACAGTTACCAATTACATACAAAAATTGGGACACTGGATACGCAGACTAAGCAAGCATCAAGCGACTTTTATAAAGATCAAACAATAAAATATGAAGACCAAACCAATTGACAGAATGACTTACTGAAGGCACTCACCCGAGTGTAACTGACTAAAATTAGGGTCAACTACTATCTCCTTCACTTCCATCGAAAAATATAAGGCACGCTCAGACCTGTGTAGCCAGGTGGAGACGATACCCCGTACCTACCCGGTACTTGTACCTGCAACATCCTGCATCACCGACCACACATGCATGTATACATATATCAAAATTTTAACATACACACCGATGAAGGAGATTCGCGACGTTCCCTGTCTCACCGAGATGAGTGAAGGAAAATCGTCCCCATGCATCCCATACACTCGCAGATACACAACACACAGTGCATAGATGAAGTAAAGCGTCAGTACATAGCAATGAACCATATAATGCCATAAAACATAAATACATAAATACTGCAAATAAAACATATGTCTCATAATCAGATAAAACATGAAACAAAGTTATACAATTCTAAATAACCAATGATAATGTATCTACTGAGAATAATAAGAACAAAGTATCAGTTCACACAAGTAAGGGTACTACATTGACTCAGAAATCTACAATCAGACTCGAGATTTGCAGGAGCTTCAATTTCTCCTATTGCCTAAATTGCAGGTACTCCAAAAATGCTTTCTGAACCTAGAAGTTATCACTGTGACACAGGAGCTAAGCACCATAGATGCAATGGAAGAACTAGCCTTCCAAATGAAGACCAGGAGTGAAATTGTTGCCTCACTTCTTGAGTTGTGGTCCTCAGATATGAAGGAATTTTTGCAAAACTTTAAATCTCTTTTTGAGAAATTTTATTCTTTGTTGTCATAAACACATACTCTGTTTTTATGTTATGCAAACTGGCAATATTTGGTATTTTCTTTGTCATTGTTGGCAAAGGGGGAGTAGTGTATCTATCTTCAAATTTTGATGAGTATTTTTGCACATCACCTGTTAACCAGTGATTGGTATATGTAATTAATCAGTATACATGTAATGTGTGATGAGTTATCTTCCACCGACACTTTAGTGGTGTTTCTGTGTCATGTTACCAAATGTGTCTAGATGCACTATACCTAGGAAATTGTAATCTAATCCTATTGGACCGACATGAAATCAAATTCCTATTTAAGGACATCATGTCTAGGGTTTTAGAAAGGAGAACAGAAGTTGATATGTGCAAGTCTTTTAAGAGGAAGGTATCTCGTGACTAAGATTGAGAGTGCAAAGCATAGAAGATTGAAGTAATGCTTGAATGCATTAACAAGGATTTATCAGGGATCTAATCAAGAATGTTGTGCTACTATCTAGATCTTTCACTTGTTGATTACTAATATCTTCGACAAGTCTAAAACCCTTAATCAGGCAGGCCCAGCCAAGCCTATTGTAAATCCTCTAACAAGGTGGTTCATAGTTGTGGATCTGAAATCCTTTAACAGGGTAGTCTTTAACAGGACTTATCTCCTAACAGAGATCTGGATTCCTAACAGGATCTGTTCTGGTGAAGAACAATGTAAGACCTTAACCAGTTTGGTTACTATTCTGCAGATAGTTGACTTGTGAGTTTTACTCACCGTGGTTTTTCCTATTTGGGTTTCCACATCAAAATATCTTGTGTTATGGTGATTGTGATTTTATGGGTGAATCCTTTATGTTCTATTTGTCTTATTTATGTTTTATCCAGTTTATTGTTTAAGCTATTGCACCGGTTTGCTGGAAAATTGTTTAAGAGTTTGGTTAAGTTTTTAGGCATACTAATTCAAACCCCCCATCCTCTTAGTATTCATCAAACCTAACGTGTAAAAACAACAAGGTCAGCCTCTGCCAAAGAGATTCCTCCAAAAAATCCAAAGGATGAAGTGTGGATCAAAGGGCAGGTCGGCCACATGCCAAGGAACATCGTAATCAACACTCAGGGATCCGGTAGATTACAAATGCAAATAGGTCTAGGCAATCGGTACCAGAAAACTATCTCGGAAACTAGTAGAAATAACTTGCTGGAGAATGATCCAAATGCTCCGCGGTTTGGGAATAAGGTAGATGATCAATTCCTCAAGAAAAAATCCAACTCCTCAAGATCCAGTGAGCCAATACCAGAGAATGCAGGATGAAATGTTAAAACTGCAAAACAAAAAGGAAATATATTTGGTTGATGCAAGATTGCCACTAACCAGGGATGCTCCTACATCATTATTATACTTTGATCAGGAGTATGATAATATAACAAAAAGATGAATGCACTTGCATTCAGGCT
Source organism: Cryptomeria japonica (assembly GCF_030272615.1). NCBI lineage: Eukaryota > Viridiplantae > Streptophyta > Pinopsida > Cupressales > Cupressaceae > Cryptomeria > Cryptomeria japonica. The sequence goes on along the minus strand of NC_081409.1, from coordinate 323,073,919 downwards.
CACTGCCTAGAGCTCAGTGCTCAAATACATAAAAGGGGCTACAACCCGGAGGACTCACTTCCCTAGAAATGATTACAAATTATTACAATAGTATCTGAACTAAAGAATAGCATCTACTAGTTCCAAATAACAATTTCAGTTAGGCACAATCTGATTGTCTTCCTCTATTCTAATTATCTACCTTGTTTTGTTGCATAGTCATATACCGAAGCACCAAATATGAATGCTGATGCTCATTCACTCATCACTCATCAACATTCGCATATGTACCAGATATCTATTATATCAAAATGATTATACAAATTGATCTTATATTTGTGTCAACAAAACAAATCATTTCTCATGTCGGCTTCCAAAAACCACATAACAAGCAAACATGAAAAGTGTAAACAACAAGTCAATTGAATCCATCCACAAATCCATATGTGGACCTAAGAAAGGTGATAACAAGATTCACATATGTTGGCCCAAACTCCTCGAACACGAAACCAATCACCGAAATCATCCCAAAGATTTTGGACCACACGTTACACCAAAATAGTTTTGTTCATCCTGAGTTACTGGATAACGAACCTTCAATCTTGCTCATGAATCAACACCAGATATTAGGATTACTAAATAAGCTTCCTCAAACCTCGAGTCATCTGAATCTACTACCGCAACCAAAATCAAGATATCCACAATGTACTCATACTTTGTCGGTTATTGTATTCCAGCTTCCAGACTTATGCCTCGTGAACAATGTAACTTCCAATAAATCAAATTTACACATATCAGACATGATTTCTAAACTAAGTTGCCATCAATGAAAACTCCTAAGCATTTCATATACAACAATCTTCACCAGAACAGTGTCTCTTTCCAACAATCTCCCCCTTCGGCATTGATGGCAACATTGTGAAAATTGACACTGTACACTCAAAGCTGCAAAACTTCAAAATTTTAAAATCCTCCAAGACTCTACAAGCTCAACAAGCTTCCCCTAAGGATTTGCACCATTTTTCACTTTGCTCTCTCCCCCTTTAATAGCAATCCCAAAGATATGAATCCGCCAAAATTTATATATAGGGATATATACAGTTACAAAAATTTGAAGATATCAACAATAATTGTGTTTAGGGACAGCAAGTGGTTATCCCAACTCTTCTTCAAACTTTTCAAAATATTGATCATACCACTGAAAATATAGGCATGCATCTATGTTCCTCTATGATTTGTCAGAACACTCTTATTCAAAGCATCCTTTGCATCTTGCATACTAATGATCAATGAATCTATCCGGGGAGTGATAAGGCTTCTTACTTCTCCCACTCTACCCAAAATTTTGTCCTTCTCCTGATTTAAACTCTTAATCTTATCCAATATACTCATAACTTGACCTTCAAAATTGCTAGCCGGAATTGATTGAGGTGCATATGATTGAGATATGCTAGCTAGTTGGCCTTCATACTATTTTATTCTCTTGTCAATGTTCATAGTAAACTTAGGCAAAACTAGACATGACTTGTATATTTGGCCACCTTCATCTAATGCCTCTTGTATACTCTTCATGGCAGTTATTAAACTCACCCTATCTCCCTCAATCATCTTCAAAAATGTTTTCAGTCTCATAGCATTAAACTGAGTCAAAAATCTAGCATCTGTCACTTTTTCCAAAGACACAAAATGAGATTCTACTGCATTCAACAAAATTCTAAGCTTACCGGAGGGAGTATCAGTTATATCCGGTTTGAAGGATGGCAAAATTTTCTCTAACACATCTATCACCAAGGTTATCAACTCTTTGTCTACATTGTGGGACTTGAGTAAGTCCTCGCTCATTTTTTCTTGTGCAAGAGTTGCAAGCTTCAATGCTTGAATAGGTGATAGTGAACTCGAATCAATAGGCCCTTGACTGAAATCATCAGAGTCCATGACAACCCATTTTCCCTTGTCAGTGTCTCTTGCCATTGTCACTGGATCCCGATCATCCTTTTCTGCTCCTTTCTCCTTCTCTACCACCTCTACACTTATAGCTTTTATTTTATCTTCACCCTTCTCTGTATCAACTTCTCCCTTTTCTTCATCCACTTTTCCAATCTCCTCAGCTGCCTTTACTGAATAAATCTCTATCACCGGAAGATCTTCTTTAGCTTCACCGAAGGTATCAACCTTAGCAGTATCAGTGTTTTGTTCATTTGTTTGTACTTTTGGAGTGGCTTTCTCATTTTATTGATCTTTTTGTACATCGGGAACCTCTATATGCACTTTTGTAATGGATGTGTCTTGTGACTGCTCTTCCGATTGAGTGTCATCCTTAGCCAGATTAACATCATATCTGTTCTCTTTCAAAATTGCTTTGATTTCTTTAACCACTTCATCTATTTTACTGAGCATGATTTTATTGACTCTCTTCTTGCTTCTGAATCTATCCTTATAAATCTTTAACAATCTATCAACTTCAGCTTTAGAGATTACATAATTCAAATTAACTAATACATATTCCTTTATCCTTTCTTCTTCCAAATTGGCTATATGTCTCCTTGCATCCCAAATATCATATAGGCTCTTGATAATTCTATTAACGCTTTGCTATAAGTATTCATATATTGTACATTTGCTTCTTCTATAGCCCTTTGATCAATATCATCACAATTTTCATAATATACAGGCACATTCTTCAAATTGCCTTCCTTTAGTACTTCATCAATAATTTCATTTAATGTCATTGGGGGCACAACATCATAAGTACCTTCTACCTTGTTGTACTTTTGAGCTTCATCCAATTTAGACTTTTCTTTCTTTCTTGTTCTGGCTCTATCGAATGGCTCAACTTTTGTCTTTGGCTTCTTGGTTGGCTAGGCTCCACCAGATTGAGGCTTCGCATTGGTAGTTGTCTTCTTCGCCGCTTTCACCACTTCATTAGATTTTGTTTCTACATCTTCAGCAGTTGTTGAAATATATTCCCTTTGTGGCTTCTCCTTCTTTCTTTTCTCTACTCCACCGGTTGACTTGGCTTGTGGCTTGAGTGGAGGGATGGGCTTCTGTGCATCGGAGGTAGGTGCAGACTGGGCTTGCATTGGCTTGGATTTCTCGGGAGGAATGGAGACCAGTTTTGTCTTCTTGGGCTTTACCATGTCCTCCTCCTTCAGTATATTCTTCTCCCTATCCCTTTGAACAGCTTCTTTTGATATTCCCATTTGTTCTACAAGCTCTTCAACCTCTTTTTTGACCTTCCTTTTCCTTGCAGGCTCAGTGAATTTCTTATGCAGGTCTAGGTCTTTCTCTTTGTAAGTACCAAACCTCTCTTCTTTTTCATCTACCGGTTTACACAGAAGATGTTGTGCATAGGCATCAAGAGTGTTTTCATCTACTTCATATCCCATGGGCATGATCCAAATGGTTCTAGGTTTTGTTGCCTCCATATGACATTGATATTTGTCTACCATATAGCTATTGGAATCCAATAACACTGAGAGGGGGGGTGAATCAGTGTTATACCAGAATGATTAATTTTAGCTTTATTAAAACATGCCTACACCAATCAGTATACCGGTACATACAGAATTGAAAGAAGTAAAGAAACCAATAAGCCAATCATATAAATGAGAACCATAAAACATAGATTTATACATGGAAAACCTCAAAGAGGAAAAACTACGATGGGATTTGTGACCCACAATATCAATCCATTGGCCATATGAAGAGATATTACAAAATATGAGGGGCTTGCACTTGCAAGAAGGCTTACAACCTAGAGCACATTTCTCAATCACAAAAGGAGCCTCACTGACTACATAAAATTCTAGACTACAATCCAGAGAAGTGTGAACCGCTAAGATAGAATCTTCTATGCCAGAATACAGTTATGGTTTAAGCTTTGTTTGTTCCAGTCTGAAACCCTAAACCCTCTATTAGAATAACCCTTACATGAATTTCCTCACATACATGATCCCTCTGATATATTTCACAGCATATTACATTAGTATATCCATAATCTCCTATATCACATGTCTCTTGTGTATATATTACAAAATGATCTATCAAATTGTCCTATATACCCTATACAAATTTTCATGCCTTATGTCGGCTTACAAAGATATATACAATATCAAATTACATGTCGGCCAGATAACATAAATGCATAAACATTAAAATCAATTGTCGATGCCAGATCCAAGATATGTCAGCCTCCAATACAGATAACCTTTACTAAACCATGTCGGCTTGCATTGCCAGTGAACAAAGAAATCCTTTTGTCCTGTCGATGTTGGTGTCGGTACACAATTGAACCAAAGCATGAAGTCAGAACACAATACAATGTTTCCATCAATGACAACATAGTGAAACCAACCAATTGAGTGTCAATTACCAAAAATCTCCCCCTTTGGCATTGATGGCAACACTCATGTGAAAAATGGTCAAGGTTTCATCTGTCAGTTTCATCCTGCCCTGCTCTCCCTAAGCTGAATATGCAATAATACTTCAATCTCCATAACTCCCCCTAATGTATACAACTCCTTTTATTATTTTTCACATATATACTACTCTCCCTTTGACATCAATGCCAACAAAAATTCTAAAATGAATGTCAAATAATAAGAACTATACAATGAATATCCCAAAATATCTTACCGGAGCTTGACAAATTTCTAAATTTCTGGATAAGCCTTCTCCAGTAACTCAAGATAAGTATCCCAGTCGGTTTTGAATGTGCTGAAAATAGATACAAGTCTACTCAATATATGTGCAAAATACTCTTTCTCATTTACCTCTGGCGGTGTGGGCTTTCCTACCATATCCATGCATTATTTCTTGTGTACACTGAGTGAATCCAACCGGGGACTCACCAAGCCTCTCAGACTTCTAGCTCTTCTTATTATTTTGTCTCTTTCCTTCTCAATAACAGAAATTTGGTTCTCCAAACTCAAAATTTGACCACCAATGGATGTAGTCAATGAAATTAATCCATCAAAAGAATTAGCTATACTTGTAATTTTCTCTTGAATTTCTTTTATCTTTTTATCCACATTAGTTGTAAGTATTTTAGTGTTACAACATACCCTATATATATTTTTACATTACTTCAAAGAATTTTCTATTAGTATCAGTTTCTCCTCAGTCTTCTTCTTCTCAGATTCAATTACCTGATCAAATGCAGCTATCTTAGCCTAAGTAAACCTTTCTACTGCTTGTCGGTTTGAGATTTGTTGTAAGGATTGAAAATATTTTGAAATATGCTTAGTGATTATCTTAAGTTTGTCAGATGGGCTCGCTTCATTTTAAATTTTACACTCCAGGACCAGTCTGTGTAAAACAATGATTGATTGATCTATAATCCCTTTATCTGTGGATCCCTCCTTCATTAGTTTTTGTGTTGTCATCATCATAAGTTTAGTAGGACTCATCTTTGTGATGTTTTTCTTTTCAACCTGTGAGGTGTCAATTGACAACAATGATGGACCAACAACCATTCCCTATCGGATTGCCCTGTATTCTATTTTGAATATTTATCCTTTATAACCTCTTCACTTACACCGGTGGCTTCACCACTTGGTGCAATCTATGGAACTGTCGATTCCTCTGTAGGAACTGTAACCTCAACCTGTACATTTGTATCCAAAGAATAATTATCCTTGATATTAGTATCATGTACAATATTAGCTTGTTCACTCTCTATATTAACCGGTATCTCAATATTTGTCTGTACATCTGTATTCATCGGGGGCTCAATTTCCACTATCTTAATATTTTTCATAATTGAGGGTGAAGTACCCATAATCCCCTTTCCTTTTCCTTCAATTGGGGTATCTACAGTGTCTGTCTTGGTTTCTAGTGAAGTAAAGAATCCCATGTTTTCTCCAAGAAATTTAACCCATACTTTTTGAGTCTCCTTTATTATTTCATTTACTCTTCCTAGCATCAAACTAGTTATCCTATGTTTGCTATTGAAAACTTTTATGTCTACCACCTCAAGTGTCTTTTCCATTTCATCTGGAGCAATAGTAACACAAATAGATAATAGCTCTTGAATCTTAATATGTTTATCTTCTTGCATAGCTGACAATCTTCTAGCATCGAACATATTATACAACTCAGTTTGTATTTGATTTTCTATTTCTATTAAGGCTTTCTTATAAATATCCAAGTATAATAAGACTGCTTCCTCTACCTCTCTTTGTTCATCATCCTCTAAGTGCTTATGGGTATGTGCAGGATCATGGTGTGCCAAAACAGGCCCTTTAGTGGCAATGAAATTTCAAAAAATCAAATTTATGCAACTTGACATGAAAAATTGAATAAGTTATGAACATTATTTTTAAAATATGTAAAAAGAGAATCTATAGAAAATTGAATGTATTTCTCATCTACTAGTTTTTTTTTGAAAAAAAAAATCCTATTTGATGAAAATTTCAAATTTCAATGCATTGGTACAAAAATTTCAGGAAAAAGATAAGAAGTAGGTGTATGTCTGACCACCCTAATCACAATCAAATCATAATATTTTTTTATAAGATATACAATATAAGTATTAGACTCATGTCTGGATATGACACATATATTTTTATAATTTTTTATAAAGTAAATAATTATTTATGAATTTTTTACTACAGATTTTTAGAAATTCAGAAACTCCTACGTCTGACCACCTTAACTTGGTCAAAACCTTATAAAATTCAATTTTTTTTAATTTTTCCCTAAAGTAGATGAAACATAGGATGTGACGCATGTTTTAGATTCAAAAAATGTTATGCGGTTTGAAAGTTATGAGTATTTTTCAATCAGTCTCTCAATCAGGACTTTTGTCAAAATTCAATTAGAAAATAAATAATTATTATTTATTAAAGTCGAAATAAGACAAGCCTTATATTGTTGGAAAGTTGAGAACATCCTTACAAAACCCTTTTCATTTTATCAATTTTGGCTATAAAAAAAGTCATCAGCCACCAATGTAAAGTCTGGAAAATCAAGGAATATTGAAAAAACACATTTTTTCAGTTGACTTTCCAGGCTTGTCACTTCCAAGCCAAATCCCAAAGCAAACCCGAACCAAAATATGGAGGGAAAATTTTATGTTTTAAAATCGGATATCCGATTTTTGAAAATATATATATATATATATATATATATTAGTAAATTGGGCATAACTTTTGCGTTTTATATCAAAATTTTGATTTTTTATAGGCATTGGAATGGTAATTAAGAACTATATGATATGGAATAGGTATATTTTCAATTATTTGTTTTAAAAAATAATTATAATTCATTTAAATTCATCCTTCATTTTTAAAACATAAAAAACTCATCACTTTTTCATATGATTTCCCTATTGCATGAATTTTTGTAACAATCATCTCAAAATAAACTAAATAAGTAATTAATTAATAATAGAAAATTTATGAATTTTATTGAGTTCGATAAATTTTGATAAACCATGTTATCTATGTTTGTTCCTTTCTCCACCTCTCTCTCCTAAACCTATCACTCCACCTATTTGTTTCTTCCTCCCTCTCTTTTGTCCATATTTATACATCTCTCTTTAGACCTATATCTCTAACTATCAATGAATACCTCATAAAATCTCTCAAGCTCTACAAGGTGCTTATATTTCTACCTCTTCATAATTTTCTCCTCTATGTCACTCTCTCTTCCCTAAGATCTAGACTAGTCTCTCTGCATTTCCTTCTCGTCTCTAACAACAAAATCAGAGGGGACAGGGAGAGACGTAGGGAAGTATCAAAAAAAGGAGAGGGGGAGAGAGGTAAGAAGGAGAGATTAATTGGGGGGAAGAGAGAGTGTGAGAGAGAGAGCTATAAGTAATTAGGTGGAAGGCGAAGAGAGAGAGGGAGGGGGCAATTGGGGTGAAGAGAGAATGAGAGGGAGAGTTTGAGATTATTAGGGGGTAGGAGGAGAGGGGGAGAGGGGAAAGTATCAACAAAGAGAGAAGAGAGATAGGGACAGAGGTGAAGAGATACATAGAGAGTAATTAGGGGGTGGGTAGAGGGGGAGAGGGAAGTATCTATAAACCTATAGGAGGAGAGAGGTGATCGAGGGTAATTGAGGAAAAGAAATAATGTGAGAGAGAATATGGTGTCCTAAAGGGTCATATTGTGTCTCATGAACCTTTAGGACACCATATGACACCTTAGGACACCATATGATGTTTTTATAACTCTTATGGTGTCCTAAGGGGTCATATGGTGTTCTATGAGCCTTTAGGATACCATATGGTGTCATTAGGGGACGTATGGTGTGTTAAGGGGTCATATGGTATCCTATGACCCCTTAGGACACCATATGACCCCTTAGGTATTGTTAAGGGTCATATTATGTCTGAACGGGTCATGTGGTGTAATTGAGGGTTGTATGGTGTGCTAAGGGGTCATATTTTGTCCTAAGGGGTCACAAGACATCGTATGACCCCTTAGACACCATATGATCCATTAGGTTTTGTTAGAGCTCATACTATGTCCTAAGAGGTCATATGGTGTCCCATGACCCTTTAGGACACCATATGACCCCTTAGGACATCATATGGTGTCATTATGGGTCTTATGGTGTCCTAAGGGGTCATATGGTGTTCTATAACCCCTTAGGACACCATATAACCCCTTAGGACATTATATGACCCCTTAGGATACCATACGATACCTTGGGACACCATATGATGTCGCAAGGACTCGTATGGTGTCCTAAGGGGTCATATGGTGTCCTATGAACCCTTAGGACACTATATGATCCATTAGGTGTCATCAGACATCTTATTGTGTCCTAATGGGTCATATGGTGTCATATGACCCTTTAGGACACCATATGCTTGGGAGACTATATGGTGATATGGGTCGTATGGTGTCCTATGATACCTTAGGATACCATATGACCCCTTAGGATACCATTTGGTGTTGTTATGTGTCGTATGGTGTCTTATGACCCTTTCGGTGTCATTAGTGTTTATTTTATGTCCTAATGGGTCATATTGTGTCCTAAGGGGTCATACGGTGTCCTATGACCCCTTAGGACACTATATGATGTCGTTAGGGGTCATATTATGTCTTATGACACCTTAGGACACCACATGGTGTCATTATGGGTCGTATGGTGTTCTAAGGGGTCATATGGTGTTCTATGACCCTTTAGGACACCATTTTTATGTTGTTATGGGTTGTATGGTCTCCTAAGGGGTCATATGGTGTCCTATGACCCCTTAGGACACCATATGGTTTCATTATGCATCGTATGGTTTCCTAAGGGGTTATATGGTGTTTAATGACCCCTTAGGATACCATATGGTGTCATTAAGGGTCGTATGGTGTGTTAAGGGGTCATATGGTGTCCTGTGACCCTTTATAACACCATATGACCCCTTAGGTGTCGTTAGGCGTTATTTTGTGTCGCTAGGGGTCATATGATATCCTATGACCCCTTAGGACACAATATGACCCCTTAGGTGTTGTTAGGGGTTGTATTGTGTCCTAACAGGTCATATAGTGTCCTACGACCCCTTAGGACACCATATGGTGTCATTTGGGATTGTATGGTGTGCTAAGGGGTCATATTGTGTCCTAAAGATTCCTAGGACATCATATAACCTCTCAGGACACCATATGACCCCTTAGATATCATTAGGGGTCATATTGTGTCCTAAGGGGTCATATGGTGTCTCATGACACCATATGACCCCTTAGAACACCATATCGTGTCGTTATGGGTCTTCTTGTGTTATAAGGGGTCATATGGTTTTATATGACCCCTTAGGATACCATATGATGCCTTAGGACACCATATGGTGTCGTAAAGGGTCGTATGGTGTTCTAAGGGGTCATATGGTGTTCTATGGGGTCATATAGTTTTGTATGACCCCTTAGGACACTATATAACATCGTTAGGGGTCATATTATGTCCTAAGGGGTCATATTGTGTCTTATGACCCCTTAGGACACCACATAGTGTTGTTATGGGTTGTATGGTGTTGTAAGAGGTCATATGGTGTTCTATGACCCTCTAGGACATCATATTGTGTTTTTATGGGTCGTATGGTCTCCTAAGGGGTCATATAGTGTCCTATGACCCCTTAGCACACCATATAGTATCATTATGAATCATATGGTGTCCTAAGGGGTCATATGATGTTAAATGACCCCTTAGGATACCATATGATCCCTTAGAACACCATATGGTGTCATTAGGGGTTGTATGGAGTGCTAAGGGGTCATATGGTGTCCTATGACCCCTTAGCACACAATATGACCCCTTAGTACACCATATAGTGTTCTTAGGGGTCATATGGTATTATATGACCCCTTAGGACATAATATGACCCCTTAGGTGTTGTTAGGGATCATATTATTTCCTAACAGGTTATATGGTGTCCTACAACCCCTTAGGACACCATATGGTGTCGTTAGGGGTTGTATGGTGTGCTAAGGGGTCATATTGTATTCTAAAGGTTCCTAGGACATCATATAACCCTTTAGGACACCATATGACCCCTTAGGTATCGTTAGGGGTCATATTGTGTCCTAAGGATTCATATGGTGTCTCATGACACCATATGACCCCTTAGGACACCATATCATGTGGTTATGGGTCTTCTTGTGTTCTAAGGGGTCATATGGTATAATGAGACCCATTAGGATACCATATGACCCCTTAGGAAACCATATGGTGTCGTAAAGGGTGGTATGGTGTCACAAGGGGTCGTATGGTGTCCTAAGGGGTCATATGATATCCTATGACCCCTTAGGACACTATATGATGTTGTTAGGGGTCATATTATGTTCTAAGGGGTAATATTATGTCTTATGACCCCTTAAGACACCACATGGTGTTGTTATGGGTCGTATGGTGTTCTAAGCAGTCATATGGTGCTTTATTACCCTCTAAGACACCATATTATGTTGTTATGGGTTGTATAGCCCTCTAAGGGGTCATATGGTATCATATGACCCCTTAGGACACCATATAGTGTCATTATGCATCGTATGGTGTCCTAAGGGGTCATATGGTGTTCTATGACCCCTTACGACACCATATGACTCCTTAGGACACCATATGGTGTCATTAGGGGTCATATGGTGTGCTAAGGGGTCAAATGGTGTCCTATGACCCCTAAAGACACCACATGGTGTCGTTATGGACCGTATGGTGTTCTAAGGGGTCATATGGTGTTCTATGACCCTCTAAGACACCATATTATGTTTTTATGGGTTGTATGGTCCTATAAGGTGTCATATGGTGTCCTATGACCCCTTAGGACACCATATAGTGTCATTATGCATCGTATGGTGTCCTAAGGGTCATATGGTGTTCTATGACCCCTTAGGACACCATATGACTCCTTAGGACACCATATGGTGTCATTAGGGATCATATGGTGTGCTAAGGGGTCAAATGGTGTCCTATGACCCCTTACAACACCATATGACCCCTTAGGTATTGTTAGGTGTCATTTTGTGTCGTTAGGGGTCATATGGTGTCCTATGACCCCTTAGGACACAATATGACCCCTTAAGACACCATATAGTGTCGTTAGGGGTCATATGGTGTTCTATGATCCCTTACGACACAATATGACCCATTAGGTGTTGTTAGGGGTCATATTGTGTCCTAACTAGTCATATGGTGTCCTACGACCCCTTAGGACACCATATGGTGTCGTTAGGGGTTGTATGGTGTGCTAAGGGGTCATATTGTGTCCTAAAGGTTCCTAGGACATCATATAACTCTTTAGGACACAATATGACTCCTTAAGTATTGTTAGGGGTCATATTGTGTCCTAAGGGGTCATATGGTGTCTCCTAACACCATATGACCCCTTAGGACACCATATCATGTTGTTATGGGTCTTCTTGTGTTATAAGGGGTCATATGGCATTATATGACCCCTTAGCATACGATATGACCCCTTAGGTGTTGTTAGGGGTCATATTGTGTCCTAATGAGTTATATGGTGCCCGATGACCCCTTAAGACACCATATGGTGTCATTAGGGGTTGTATGGTGTGCTAAGGGGTCATATTGTATCCAAAAGGTTCCTAGGACATCCTATAACCCCTTAGGACACCATATGACCCCTTAGGTATCGTTAGGGGTCATATTATTTCCTAAGGGGTCATATGGTGTCTCATGACACCATATGACCCCTTAGGACACCATATCGTGTCATTATGGGTCTTCGGGTCTTCTTCTGTTCTAAGGGGTCATATGGTGTTATATGACCCCTTAGGATACCATATGACCCCTTAGGACACCATATGGTGTCGTAAAGGGTGGTATGATGTCGTATGGTGTCCTAAGGGGTCATATGGTGTCCTATGACCCATTGGGACACTATATGATGTCGTTAGGGGTCATATTATGTCCTAAGGGGTAATATTGTGTCTTATGGCCCCTTAAGGCACTAGATGGCATCGTTATGGGTTGTATGGTGTTCTAAGGGGTCATATGGTGTTCTATGACCCTCTAGGACACCATATTATGTTGTTATGGGTCATATGGTCTCCTAAGGGGTCATATGGTGTCCTATGATCCCTTAGGACACCATATAGTATCAGTATGCATCGTATGGTGTCCTAAAGGGTCATATGGTGTTCTATGACCCCTTAGGACACCATATAGTGTCATTAGGGGTCATATGGTGTGCTAAGGGGTCATATCATGTCTTATGACCCCTTAGAACACCATATGACCCCTTAGGTATTGTTAGGTGTCATTTTATGTCGTTACAGGTCATATGGTCTCCTATGAACCCTTAGGATACAATATGACCCCTTAAGACACCATATAGTGTTGTTAGGTGTCATATGGTGTCCTATGACCCCTTAGGATACACTATGACCACTTAGGTGTTGTTAGGGGTCATATTGTGTCCTAACGGGTCATATGGTGTCCTACGACCCCTGAGGACACCATATGGTGTCATTTGGGGTTGTATGGTGTGCTAAGGGGTCATATTATGTCCTACAGGTTCCTAGGACATCATATAACCCCTTAGGAAACCATATGACCCCTTAGGTATCGTTAAGGGTCATATTGTGTCCTAAGGGGTCATATGGTGTCTCCTGACACCATATGACCCCTAAGGACACCATATTGTGTCGTTATGGGTCTTCTTGTGTTATAAGGGGTCATATGGTGTTATATGACCCCTTAGGACACCATTTGGTGTCGTAAGGGATCATATGGTGTCCTATGACCCCTTATGACACTATATGACCCCTTAGGTGTCGTCATGGGTCGTATAGTGTCCTAATTGGTATGCAAAATTTGTGAGTATTTCAAGTTTTAAAATTGAAGGACTAACTTAAAATGATTATAATTAATTTTTGGTTTATAATATCATCAAAATATTTCATCCATTTTATAGGCCTATGAATTACCTTTCCAACGCTTGTAAAAAATCAAAATTTCGATAAGAAACGCAAAAGTTATGCCCATTTTACTAAACTATAATTTTTTATGTTGAGAAAATCGGATATCCGATTTGAAAAGTATAATATCACAATAGTGACATCACAATGGTGACATCACAATAGTGACATCACAAATCAGATATTCGATAATATTGGATATCCGATTTGGTTTGGTATTACCAAACCAAATTTAAATTTTGCTCGACCCAAACAAAAAGTCAAAGCAGATTTTGGCGTGTTTGGAAAGGTTGAAAACGCATATTTTCTCCATTGCCACTTTTTGGCCCCCCATGATCTTGCACATACCCTTATAATAAATTTAAACATTCTTCAACATGCCATCTTTAGTGACTTCATCTACTAATTCTGCACAAGTTTTAGGTGGTATGATAGTCACATTATCAGATTCAATTGCTAAGTCGATGTCACTATTCTTCTTCCTCTTTGCAGTACCGGATGCAGCAGAAGGTGTAGCTTTTGGTGCTTTCTTTTGTGTCGGTATTTTTATTGTAACCTTCCTAACCAGTTGCTTCTTATCTTTTATCTTTGCTTCCTCTATTTTCTTTCTCACAACTCTCTTAAATGTCAACGGTGTGTCATCCTCAAATTCTGATTCTGTAGGTAACAGGCTCAATATGTACTCCAGGATCCTTTCTCTTTCTACCTTTCTCTGGGACAACATCAATTAATGCTTTAATGTCCTTTGAGACCTTCTCCACAAATTTTCTTGCTTTCCCTTCCTATTTCTATCTTTTCTTACGGTTGAACTTTGTTTCAACCTCTTGAGTTTTTTGTTGTGCAGTACCACAAGGCTTCTCTGCCTCATCAATTGGTGCATCATTCCACATTTCTGCATAGGCATCAATAATTTGAGCATCCACCTCATAGCCCATTTCTTCAATCCAAATCTTTTGGGGCTTAACTGCTTCCATAAGTGTCTCATCCTTCTTTACCATGAAGCATATATTGGCTGAATATTTTCTACAATATGCTCAGGTACCCTTACCCTAGACCTCATAGACTTCTGGAATGCTTTGAAATATCCCCATACCTTATCATCTCTTTGACTTCCTAAAGCAGCAATTGACTATTTCAATTGTCTCCCTACTAGGATGTCAAATGTCCATTGCCTCTTACCAAAACCGGGTGTATCATTCATGAAATATAATATCAGGAAAACTATCAAGTTTCTATACCAGAATGTACCCTTCTTTTCACCCTTAATCTTCGCTAGGTTTATTAGCAACTCATCTAGCATCCAACCGCATAGATCTAATTTTACATTCTCTCTCATCATTTTGTATGCAGCCAAAATGTATGAACTAGAAACAAAATTCAGTTGGTTTGACTGAGTTACCTTATACCCAATGATCATGCTACTGAATTTGATGTCTATGTCGGTAATAGTGCTCACTTTCATGGATCTTTTGTCAGATGTCATGTTGGTGATCTTTTTCATGAAATCATTTGAAACCTTCTTGTCTAGATGTTGCCCAACCGATAGTAAACCAGTGATTGACCGGATGGCTTCCTTAGTGAATTTATAAGGTTTGTTTAGCCATATAAATTCCCCATGTACTCTTCTCAAAACATATCTGATTATCTCATCCTCAAATTCTGGAATGTCCATAATGTTGGTAAACCCTAGGTCTTCAATATGCTTGAATGTCGGTTTGATCTTTCCAGATTCTCCCATCAGCTCACTCATATGCATGCCCTTAATTTGAGAAGTTCCCAAGTCCTTAATGTGATAGTGAATATATTCCTTAACATCCTCTACATAGACAGCTCCCTCCAGAATGCGAGAAAATGCTACAACTGAATCTTCCAGGGTAGCCACATGTAGATACCACTTGAAAATTGGCCTGGGGCAGTCCTTGACCTCTACTACAGTCGGGTTTGCAACAAAAACAAGAATAGATGATGATCATTCTTTCATGTTTAAAGATAAATACCTTTTGATCGCTTTGATGAAAACCTCCAACATATTCTTCCAGACGCTGGTGAAATCACTCAAGAAGAAATCTGATTGATCTAAATTGCCTTTGATTGCTCTTAGTCGCTCTGAATTGCTTTGAAATTGCTCTGAATGCAAGGTGATCGACAATGAAGTGTATTCAACCTTTTAACCTTCGAGAAAAACCTTAATCTTTCATTGACATAAATGACTACCGGTGAAAGATACCGGATCTCGCACATAACATATCCATAATGAATAATCATCTCCAATAACTGGAACATCTTCCAAAACCTCTTCCCAAGGCATATGTAGCATCTCCATGAATTTTTCCTACCCCTAAGGCATCTACCTTAGTTACCAAATGAGATACATGTCAGTGCAGGAGAAGCCTCCTCTGTCAAATAAGTAACCAGGACATTCCCATCTGATGATTGTTCTTCAGTCTTCCTAACCCATCTCTGAGTATGATCTTGCTAGATTTCACTAACCTTCTCTTTTCCTTTCTCATTTGATCCTCCATTACCAACCGGTGGATTTTTGCTTCTACAGAATTTAGCAATATGTCCAACCTCATTACATGCATAACATGTAACATTGTTCCTTTGAATTGCTTTGTTAAAACCGGTGAAATTGCTTGACTTGTATTGATTAGCCATATGTCCAAATTTTACACATGCATAGCATTTAACTTTCATTCTGCAATCTTCTGCCTTATGACCAAACTTATTACATTTAGAAAATTTACCTAGAGCAGAATCAGGGTTTTGATTTGCTTTGTTTCTACATTCCCTAGCCATGTGACCAAATCTATTACAAACAAAACATCTACCATTGAATTTATAAGCATTAAATTACCTTACTGGTGCCTTATGGTTTTGATCTTCATTAGCAGTATCGGAACTCTGTCCTTGCTCAAATCCAAGTCCACTGGAATCTCCAATCTGCCTTTGTCTCTTCAATAATTCATCTAGCTATGCTGAGCTAATATTGAATTTTTCTTTATACTCACTTGCAGTGGTTAGATCTTCTCTCAAACTTATCGTTTGTCTCTCAAGCTCTTGTTCATTATTATAGGATTGTACCAAATCAGTTCTCAACATATCATTCTCATGAACCAACCTACCACAATCTTTAAATTTGTTCTTTAGGGATACAACAAGATTTTCTTCCTTCCTTCTTTATGTCCTCAATCCCCTTAGACATCCTCATAGTTATAACTTGCTTTTTATTTTTCATAACCATGTTCTTCTGACTCAATTTTTGACATTGTTCCTTAATTGAATCTTTCTCTTCATCATCCTGATTTTGTAAAAGTTTCTTCCTCCTAGCTTGAACAGATGATAGCCTCTCTTATAGGACAAGAATGAATTCCTTAGCAGAATTTAATTCATCTTGTAGCTTTAAGTTCTTCAACCTTTCAGCATCGTAATCTTCAAGTGTCATCTCAAGTTGCTTCTCCAAAACCATATCCAAGGATTCGGTTTCAAGATCTTCCTCAAGCTATTAAACTTCCTCTGAGGCACAAGGCTCTGATACCAACTGTTGGAATCCAATAACACTAAGAGGGGGGATGAATCGGTGTTATACCATAATGATTAATTTTAGCCTTATTAAAACATGCATACACCAACTGGTATACCGATACATACAGAATTGAAAGAAGTAAAGCAACCAATAAGCCAATCACATAAATGAGAACCATAACACACATATTTATACGTGGAAAACCTCAAAGAGGAAAAACCACGGTGGGATTTGTGACCCACAATACCAATCCGCTGGCCATATGAAGAGATATTAAAAAATATGAGGGAACTACACTTGCAGGAAGGCTTACAGCCTAGAGCACACTACTCAATCACAAAAGGAACCTCACTGACTACATAAAATTCTAGACTACAATCCAGAGAGGTGTGAACTTCTAAGATAGCATCTTCTATTGCCAGAATCTAGTTTCGGTTTAAGCTCTATCTGTTCCAGGTATGAAAACCTAAACCCTCTATCGGAATAACCCTTACACGAATTTCCTCACAAACATGATCTCTTTGATATATTTCGCATCATATTGCATTTGCATATCCATAATCTCTTATATCACATGTCTCTTATGCATATATTACAAAATGATCTATCAAACTGTCATATATACCCTATACAAATTTTCATGCCTTATGTCGGCTTACAAAGATATATACAATATCAAATTACATGTCGGCCAGATAACATAAATGCATAAACATTAAAATCAATTGTTGATGCCGGATCCAAGATATTTCCGCCTCCAATACCAATAACCTTTACTAAACCATGCCAGCCCGCATTGCCGGTGAACAAAGAAATCCTTATGTCCTACCCGTGTCGATGTCAGTACACAACTGGACAAAAGCATGAAGCCGGAACACAATACCATGTTTTCATCAATGACAACATAGTCAAACCAACTAATTGAGTGTCAATTGCCAACAAAAGAATATGGTATCCTCATATTTTTCAATAATGTCTTTTGGAATTCTCTCTGCTTTGCATCTGTAACATCGTAAATTGTACGCACTTGCTAAAGCAGTACAATTTCACACCTAGTTTAGCACCCGCCTTGGCGCATTCTGCATTTTGCATTGCATTTCCCCTTTAGCACTTAATTAATCGAATTAATTAGGTCTAAGGTTATATTTCATCATCTTCCACATCATAAATTCGGGCCTTTTCATTAAAGTGTGCCCCTTTCATTTTATTCCTCCAATACATTATTTAATCAAAAACCCTAATTAGGTCCTATTTTGAACTTGGGGGCTTGATTTCGGGGGTCAAAACATCTCGAAATCACCTGTAACTTCGGGATTCTATCTAAAATCATCATATCTGATGGCCCTGGAAATTTGGTGAAAAGTTGTTGGGACCATGGCGCCCGGAGTGCACACGGTCCTGGACATTTTTCCCGAAATTTTAGGAGCGCGATCCAATCATAAAATAAAGCTTAACCCCAAGAAATTGGCAGGAGATTCAATCTCTAGGTCGGCCAAAAGTTGAAATTAAGACCTAGGGTTTCATATATAAAGGCTCTCTTTCTTCATTTGAAAGGATCTGAATTTTTGGTTTCAGAGGGACCTTCTATGCAGCGAAAGAGCAGATCTTTGAAGACTTCAACAACATTCAACATCCATCCATCAAGCATTCATCAATTTCATTCATCCATTTAGGGCTTTGAAGGCATTGAAGAGCAATAAGGGATCACCGACTGAAGATTGGCTTGTACCCCTCCCTTGGGGTTGGGTATGATTTCATGTTGTTTTCATGTCTTTGCATAAGCCTCATTATATCACTTGTATTCATGCTTTAGATCTCTTTACCTCTTGATTTGGAGCATTTACATTATCATTTACAAGCAATTAGGGTTTACTTTCTAGGTTGCTCTAGTTTGCTTACTTGCATTTTAGGATCTTGCACACACACAAGGTCTGCACACACACTACTTTTACAATACAACTTGGCTATTCGTGGAGGTGGAGATCACCAAAGCGGGGGTTTGACTAAGGCAAAACCCTATATAGCCACCCACCATACCTTTTCAAATATAAGTGCAGGTTTCGGGATTCGGACGACGCCGCAAGTTGCAGATCCGATGGAAGCAGACAAAGACTGAACTTCACACCAAATTTCAGAGCAAAAGACCAGGATAGGGGCGTGGGGCACCCTGGTCCTGCTAGGACAGGGGTGCCAGGCACCCTGGTCCCTAGGACAGGGGCGCTGGGCGCCCTGGTCCTTCTGTCAGACAGCATTTCCGACAGTTTTCCAGGTTGCAAAATAGCAGTTTCAGGTGCAGTTTCACGAGCAGAATCAGGACAGTGGCGCCCGCGCCCCCGTCTCAAACATTTTCACTCAGATTTTAACTCCGGGTACACATCTGCATTCTTGTCTTGTCCTTGTATTTGCAGCTTTCCATTGTTTAACTTCAATTCTGCAATTTTGTTATTAGTTCATACTTGCACTCTGAGGTTAGGAATTGAACTTGCATCATTTTATCTTTCAATTACAACAAAGGAATAGAAACCCTAATAGGTAGCCTGTGGCTCTCTCTTTCACAAAAAGAAGTAGCCAATTGTGTGATACCTCTAGGCTCTTTCGTATTCCACAATGTGTGTCAAAAGGTAGGATTAGGACATGTTAACCTAGTCTCGCTTTTTCCCCTACACATTTTGGTGAACCCGACGTGAACCCTTATTATTGCTTTCTCTTGCATTGCATTTGTTGGATCTAGATCTAGATTTAGTGTGTTTCATTTAAGTTTCATTTTTTAAAAAAAAGAAAAAAAAAGAGGGAAAAGAAAGAGTGTGTTTCTTTGCATTGTGCGTTTAAGTTTTATGCAATCTTTATTTCAAAATGTCAAATTTATATTTGCAAGATGTTCATATTTATGATGATGTATGCAATTATGCCGATTATGAGTATAGCCAAGATGAATTAGATGAAGCTTTAGATGAGTTTTTGAATCCTAAAAATGCCAAACCTTCGTTTTACCAAAGACTCATAAACCTTGTTACTATGCCATTTCGTTGTGATGAGAAAGATAAGTTGAATGGTTCCTCTCAAGGGTACATTCCTATCAACTCATCCACTGAATCTAGTAACATGGTTGTTTTCAATGATCCCCTCTATGAAGAGATATCTCCTTTTGAATCAAAAGATAAACCTTTTAATCGATATGATCATGCTTTGTTGGATGATTCTCTCGATGACTTTGTGGCTTTGTCGAAATCTTAAAACAAGAACAAAACTTCTAAAATAGTTAACATGAAGTCCAAGGTGCTTATCCTTCTCCCACTTTTCAAGTTCCTAAATCACCTCCCCTTACTATCCAAGGAGGGTATGGTCATGATTCCTTTCTTACTCCGAATAAACCTATCATCACTGTGCAAGGAAGAAAACCTATGAGTCCTTATAGTTATGCCAAGCAATTAACTAGAGAGAGTTACCATGCGGTTGCCCATACTTATCATACTAGAAATAATAGGCAACCTAATCCTCCTCCTGTTACTCCAGTTTCTCTTCCTAATCCTCAACCAATTCTTCCACAAGCTCCACGTATTTCACAAGTTCTTAGTAAGGAATATGATCTCATAGAACAACTTAAAGCTACCCCTGCTAAGATATCCCTTTGGGATTTGATTCAAACTTCTTCTGCTCATCACGGAATGTTACAAGATGCCTTGAAAGATTTGAATGTTCCTCCACCAAATACATCTAGTAATATAGTGTCTTTGGTTAACTCTGTGATGAATCCTAAAGCTCAAATTGTGTTTACTCAAGATGAATTGCCTACTAGTGAAATTCAACATCAATATGATCCCTTGATGATTGTGGTTATCATAAATGACACTGCTATAAGACGAACACTGGAAGATAATGGCTTTGGCCTTAATGTGTGTAGCATTAATCTATTGCATAAGATGAATGTGGATACATCCCTTATTGAGCCTGACTCTCGTCCCATTTGAGGCTTTGACAATGTGGCTAAGTCTTCATTAGGTATTATCACCTTACCCCTCACAGTGGGGCCTGTTACTTTGCCTACTCCTATCCATTTTATGTCCGGAAATCTAACATACAACTTGTTATTAGGGAGACCTTGGATTCACAGTATGCAAGTTGTCCCCTCTACATTGCATTGACAAGTTAAATTTATTTATAACAATAAGACATATACCTTGATAGGTGATACTAATTTCCAAACTTGTTTACAAACATCTACTTCCAAAGGGGGTTCTTCTAAGCCTTCCTCGTCTAGTGATGACTCTTTAAACAAGATACCTATGGATGAATCCTCACTCTCTGATGATCAAAATTCTTTGGATGAGTCTAAAGCTCCGGAAGAAGATCCTTCTCGATTTGAATCTACACATGAGAAGGCTTTTGATCCTGAGAAGGTTCTCACAGAAGACGATTGGGGATCTCTTGATTTTAATCCCACCTTTGTAGGTGAATATAAGGTTCCTCCTAGAGAGCTTAAAGTTGAAAAGAAGGAAGAGGCTAAAAATCAATCAATCTTACCTGAACCGATGAGCAATAATTTTGTGGCCGCTTCTCAAACTTCTTCTCCTCACACCTCTAATTCTGAAGGATTTGATTCTTTGTCTTATGAAAAACCACCTTCTCTTTCTGAAATGGCTGATCATTATGGTCGTGGTTTTCATATCCTAGCTAAGCATGGGTATCATGGAAATGGTTGTGGTGCTCATGAACAAGGAATAAAGGTTCCTCTCGAGAATAATCTTTATGACGTAACCTTTGGACTTGGTTATAATCCCTACAAATGTACTAAAGCTTCTAAGAGACCATGTATTAGTGTTAATGTCATCTCTATATCTCTACCAATGAGACACCCTGAGTATATTGATGGGGATCCTTCTTGTGCCTGTGCTTTGGATGTCTTTCCTACTGATGATTCTTTAGCTGAGTTTTTAGGGGCATATGATACTCTTCCTCGTTATCATCACAATAGGGGATTTCCTTATTGTTTGAACACTGAAGCTTATTTTGGAAAAGAGATTGATAATGATGAGATTGTGAAAGAATTCCCTCAGTTAAAGGATACTCCTCAACAAAGTAATCTTCTTATAAGTGACACCATTGATGTTAAGATGGATCCTTGCAATGAAGAAAAAGTTATTAGGATTGGGAAATGTTTGGATGAAGAAGAACAAAAACAATATGCGGATTTATTGCATGAATTCCCTGAGATCTTTGCTTGGACATATTCTGACATGCCTGGTATAGATCCTAAGATTGTTACTCATAATATTGTCTTAGTTCTCGATGCTAAGCCTGTGAAACAAAAGATTCAAAAAATGAATCCTAAGGTAGCGTTGCTTGTTAAAGCAGAGATTGAAAAATTATTGGAGGCTGGATTCATCCGCCCTATTGATTATTCCCCGTGGATTTCAAATATTGTCGCTCTGGCTAAATCAGATAATAAAATAAGAATGTGCACTGACTTTTGATTTAAATAAGGCTTCTTTGAAAGATGATTTCCCTCTCCCAAACATTGACATGATAGTTGATTCTACAGCAGGACATGCTTTGTTATCCTTCATGGACGGTTTTTCAGGATACAATCAAATCTTTATTAATCCTCAAGATCAATTCAAAACTGCTTTCACCACTCCTTGGGGTACGTTCTATTGGGTGATGATGCCTTTTGGGTTTAAAAACATCGACGCAACTTATCAACAAGCGATGACCCTTATCTTTCATGATTATATGCACAAGATTTTAGAAGATTATGTTGATGATATTTTAGCCAAATCCATTCTCTGTATAGATCATATTAAGATCCTTCGTCAAATCTTTGAAAGAATTCGTAAATATCACATGCGCTTGAATCCCCGAAAATGTGTTTTTGGTGTGGATAGTGGAAAACTATTAGGATTCATAGTTTTGCATCGTGGGATTGAGGTGGACACTAAGAAAATAGATGCCATTGTCAACATGCCACCTCCTAGAAATGTGTCTCAACTCAAAAGCTTACAAGGAAAGATTCAAGCTATTCATAGGTTTGTATCTCAACTTGCAGATCGTACTTTTCCTTTTACTCAACTTCTCAAAAAGAATATCACTTTTCAATGGAACGAAGATTGTCAGCAAGCATTTGAAGGTTTAAAAGTATATTTGGCTAATCCTCCTATCCTTCAACCCGCCGAACCTTCTAAGCCCTTTCTTCTTTATATAGTTGCTTCCTCTCATGCTCTCGCAGCATTATTGGCACAACATGATAAAGATGGTAAAGAGTGTCCAGTTTATTATATAAGTCAAACCTTACTCGATTATGAGACCTGATATTCTACGATAGAAAGACAATGCTTGGCCTTGGTGTTTGCGACTCAGAAATTGAGACATTATCTTTTAAATTCAGAAGTCCACGTCATGGTAAAGTTTGATCCTTTGAAGCATCTTTTCTCTAAAACTGATTTATTAGGGCGCCTAGCTAAGTGGGTTATGATGTTAACTGAATTTGACCTTAAATTTGTTTCACAAAGAGCAATTAAAGGGCAAGCATTGATCGATCACTTAGTTGAGGCCCCTTCACCTTTCTCCTTCCCTAACCCTGAGTCTTTTCCTGATGACTTCATTCTTTGTACAGAGAAAGATGAAACTTGGGAGTTGTACTTTGATGGCTCTAAGTGTCGTACGGGATCGGAGGCAGGTGTTGTTCTGATTTCTCCTACAAAGAAATCCATTCCCTTATCTTATCGTCTCAATTTCTTATGCACCAATAACATTGTTGAGTATGAGGCTCTTATAGTAGGAATAAAGGCAGCCTTAGCTTTGAATGTAAAGCACATACATATCTATGGAGATTCTCAATTGATTATAAGAAAAGTAACGGGACTGTATCAAGCAAAACAAGACAAATTATCACAATATAAAGACCTTGCTATCTCTTTGTTACAAAAATTCAATTCTTATACCATCGAACCTGTTCCTCAAAAAGATAATCGACATGCGGATGCAATGGCATGTGTGGCTTCTCTTGTATCTTTAGAGGACCCTGTGGTTGATCTCAAATTTGTTATTCACAACCTTATTTCTCCAGCTATTGTAGATGATTCTAGCTTGGTGACATGTTGTGACTTTATAGACTCAGATGAATGGTATT
Source organism: Cryptomeria japonica (assembly GCF_030272615.1). NCBI lineage: Eukaryota > Viridiplantae > Streptophyta > Pinopsida > Cupressales > Cupressaceae > Cryptomeria > Cryptomeria japonica. The sequence goes on along the minus strand of NC_081409.1, from coordinate 323,049,918 downwards.
CGCATATCGTAAGATACTTGACCGATGGTACCTTTCCTAATTCCGCTAATAGGAATACTAGGGCTAGAATTCACAAGTTGTCTGCTAGATATATCATTCTTTCTAATGTTCTTTACCGAAGGGGTTATAACGGTCTTCTCCTTCGTTGTCTTAACAAATCGGAAATCCCTATTGCTCTTGAAGAGGCACATTCAGGTGCTTGTGGGGGGCATTTTGGAGGCAAATCTTTGGTTCAAAGGTTGCTTCGTATGGGATATTATTGGCAAACTATGTAGCAGGATTCTTTTTCATTTGTTAAGAAATGTCATCAATGTCAACAACACAATAATCTGATTCGTGCTCCTGCCCAAGAACTTCGTTCTCATGTAGCTTCTTGGCCTTTCTCTGCATGGGGGTTGGATCTCATCGGTAAAATCTCTCCTCCTGCATCTCAAGGACATACTTTCATTATAACCGCAACAGATTACTTTACAAAGTGGGTAGAAGTTGTTCCCCTTCGCTCTACTACTGCTGAAGTGATTTGTCGATTTCTTCTAGAAAACATTATTTCTCGATTCAGGATACCTTCCACTATAATCTCAGATAATGGGACATCATTTAAGAACAAGGACATGAAGAAATTTCTTGAGAAATATCATATCAAACATCAATTTTCTACACCATACTATCCTCAATCAAATGGTCAAGCCGAATCATCTAGTAAGATAATTGAACAAATTTTTCGCAAAACCATGAATAAGCATGGTAAGGATTGGAGTACTCAGCTAATTTATGCTCTTTGGGCTTACCGAACGAGTGTACGAATTGCTACAGGAACTACCCCTTATAATCTTGTTGATGGTGTTGATGCTATTATGCCTCTAGAATTAGAGATTCCATCACTTAGAGTTTCTCTCAAAGGTATAGTAGATGATGACTCTTATAGAGAACAAAGACTTCAACATCTTGAGATGCTTGATGAACAGCGTATAAATGCTCTTGAGCATATTCAAGCATATCACAAAACTCTACAACGAAGCTATAATGATAAGGTTATTCAACGTCCTTTCTCAGTAGGTTACTTAGTTCTCTATGAGAATCAGCGCAATGTGAATGCCTTACCTGAAGAAAAGGGAAAATTTAGTCCTAATTGGCTCGGACCATATATTGTTATTGAAGATTATGGATCAGGTTCTTATAAAATAGAGGATGTAGACGGTATGCCTCTTAAAGAACCTATAAATGCTATGCATTTGCGTAGATACTATGCTTAATTCCTCATTCCTTATCTTTTATCACTTCTTCAAAATTGGATAATATGTTAGTATATCTTTGTTAGAGCAAATAGAATTAAATGATGTTTTGTTTGATCTATATTGCTTCGTTCCTGACAAGCGTGTTTCTTTACTCTATGGTTTGTCTTGAATTCATCTATGTAAATTGCAAAAGATTTACTTTTTCATTATGCTGGCATATTATACAATCTCTTTATGTGTTAAGTAGAATTGTATCATGTTGTGTTTCAATTAAATCACATTACTTATATGATTCTTAGGCTTAACACATATTTCTTCTCTATCATCAATGTAGTACTTGATCAAATATTTTATTTTAATTAAGTCACACATGTATCAATTTAATCATGGAGCATTGAGAAATTAATCACATGGAAATTAAATTCAGAACATACATGTACATCTACCAAATGTATTAACTTTAATCAAAATACACATTGTTTTAGGCATTAAAGATAACATGTTTGAGACAAAGAAGCATGTATATGTGTGTGTGTGTGTGTGTGTGTGTGTGTGTGTGTGTGTGTGTGGATCAATATACAAAAGCAGGTCACTATACATCCAAAATGTGACCTATCCTACATCATGAGAATCATCTCCAATCCCTAGGGCTAGTGGCTGGAGAGTGACGACTAGACGCTCCCTCCTACTCTAGCCGTGAAGGTGAACCCATGGGTGTATAGCATGATATAGATCGTGAATGACTCCGAGAAAAACTCCTACGATCCCTATCCATAAGGATCACGCAATATGAGGTAGCCTCGGCCTGAGCTGCTGCTAGGTCACGCTGTGCCCATTGAAGGTCCTCTGATAGAACTCTCTCTCTCTCCCTCCATATTTCCATCTATACTCGAAATGGGGAAAACAAGTCATCATGCCGACCCGCGTTCCCTTGAGGTCTATAAGCAACCTGTGAGGAACTAGGGATCTATGTCGTCATGGAAATATCTGTCACTACTTGCTGGATCAAGGAGCGCCACTCCTGCACATTAGCTATAGCAGTAGAACAGATTTTGTATTAGTAACACTCTATATCATCAAAAACATTAATCAATCAATATAAACCTACTATACCTGGATCTCCCTCACGCCAGTAGGGATCATGATATGGTACCATCTGTGACTGGGAACTACTAGGCTCCCCGAGCTCAAATGATCTGTGCATGATGGGTACAGGTCTCTGTATCGCCTCGTGTTCCCCCTTTTGGGGAATGAGAGGAGGATCTAAGGCTATGGTATCATCTCCTGAATGGTGGGGAGCTGCATCTGACTCCTCCTCATCATCTCTATCCTCCTCCTCCTCGTCATCCTCATCCTCATCCGCATCCTCGTTCTCCTCATCATCATCTCTATCTATGTCATCCTCCTCTTCTTCCTCCTCCTCCTCGGCACTAGGTTGATCTCCTATGGGTGGATCAGGATCTCCTGCCTCCTCATGACCCTCTCCCTCCTTTGGCTCCTCCGATCTGGATCCTTGATCCTCATCTCGGTCTCCATGTCTCCATGGACCTGGATGGCCTGTCGGGTGATCTGGTGGAAAGATAGGCCCCGGGTATGTCCTCACAAACCATGAGAGATACCTATGCTATGCTCTGGGATCTGCGGCATAATCGGTGACCACATCCTGATCGGACCCCTCTATATCTGTGATCTCGATATCATCTATCGTAGGTCTCACTACTGCTCTGGGTCTGGGAAGGACTCGTGAGTGTCGAGTGTAGATGGGTACATCGGCTGGAACACACTGCTCTAGCCCAAACTACCTCCGTACTTAGTCAAAGTAGAATGGGACTATGATATGTGGGTATCGTTCTCTCAATAGGCGGTTCCTCTGTAAGCATGCTAACTGCCTCTCCATTCCATCCCATCTGTGCATCCGCAGATATGGTCTCCATACTGTCACCTCAGTTGTCAACCTATCGAATGTCACTCTCCAATATAGTAGATCCCCAAATCTCCACTCGCTGGTAAGTGGATAAGCAAACACCCTAGGTTGCTCGCTAGCTGCACTCATCGGATAGCCGACAGGCTTGGTGCATGTAAAGTGCTCAAAATATCCACACCTACAGAAGTGTGCATGTCATCAAGCTACAACCCTATCCAAAAACATACGCCTCAAGGTCGTGATAGAGATGTGCAAGCATACTCTGACCCCAGGCATATACTCTCCTATGTCTCTCCATAGCCCTAATGCACCATGTGAGACCCCCATGCATGTGCGTACCTCGCCCATTAGGGCAGATAGCTAGTGCAATGATGGCAATCATAAGACGTCTCATGAGGGGCACCTCTCCTGTAGGATGTAAGAGCCAACTGACCATGATGCGACCTCTTTTCTCGCTCGGCATGACTCTCCCTATGCAGTATACCTGCTCCCTCTGATGGTCCTCCGCTGACCGATCGGTCGCGTATGTCACGGTAGCTCCTCTGATAGGTAGGCAAAGTATGTGGTACACATCCTCAAGTGTCACTGTCATCTCCCCTACTAGAAGCTGGAATGTACATGTGTCAGGATCCCATCACTCCATAAGTGCCATCAGCATCGCAGGATGGAATCGAATGGCCGGCATAAGAATCATATACCACAAACCTACTATAGATAATGTATCTCTCTCTGCCTGAGTCAGCCGGGGAATCCGATCTCGCAAGCTGCAAAGAATCTGCCCCGCCATGTGCTCTCTCATGTATGGGAGACCCTGCAATACAAAAACATCAGTGTAATCAGTACTCAATCATCAAAATCATCCATGCCAAAAATGAAACTATCGAACATCAAAAGCTAACCCTTGCCAAGTCCTGATTGGGACCATGGTGCCTTGAGGGGACCATGGCGCCCTGAGAGGACCATGGTGCCCTGAAAGGACCATGGCACCCTTCAGGGACCATGGCACCCTGATAGGACCATGGCGCCCTAAGTGGGACCCAGGGTCAGATTCCAGGGCCCACATTCAATCACAGAAACTCAAAGTCAACAGAAATGCAGAAAGTCAAAGTCAAAGTTTAGTCAACTCACCTCGTCCAGTGGCTCATCGCCGATCACAGCCCATCGCATGATCTCTATCCTCGTGGGACGCTCCAATCATCGTGAAGGCATGATGATGGCTATGTGGGCTCCGCTGTAATGAACAATACTCAGAAATCAACAAAGTGACAAATGCAATAGTCACTTTCGAGGTATATACTTTCATTCCTTTACCTTTACTTTCAAAACCCTAATTTTCCTCTATCACTCATTTCATCATAACTTGAGTTTGGGAGATGCGATTTTCGAACCGTTTGTTGCGTAGGAATTGTATTTTTGTTCCCTTACTCCCTTGATGTTCCAAAATGTGCTCTGATGAAGCTTCTTTAGTGAACATCTATCATCAATAATCTCTCACACAATTTGTCGTAAGTAAACATGCTACCCTGTTTCACCTCCCTAATAAGCAAGCCGAAACAGGGGGGCATATAGCTACTCGCAAATTTCATCACTTTCCTTAGTAAGCATTAGGTGATTTTGTGATCTAACGTGTGTTTTGTAGGGTGCAGTTCCTAACTGTGTACTGCAGATACCGCTGGGGGCTTCGTTCGACAGACTTATGGATATATCCTTTTTCAAATAATGTTTATTTTCTTGTACTTTAGCTTGCATATGCATGTAGTACTCATATGACCACTAAAGTGGGGGCTAAATGTAACGTCATAAATTGTACGCACTTGCTAAAGCAGTACAATTTCACACCTAGTTTAGTACCCGCCTTGGCACATTCTGCATTTTGCATTGCATTTCCCCTTTAGCACTTAATTAATCAAATTAATTAGGTCTAAGGTTCTATTTCATCATCTTCCACATCATAAAGTCGGGCCCTTTCATTAAAGTGTGCCCCTTTCATTTTATTCCTCCAATACATTATTTAATCAAAAACCCTAATTAGGTCCTACTTTGAACTTGGGGGCTTGATTTCGGGGGTCAAAACATTTCAAAATCACTTGTAACTTCGGGATTCTCTCTAAAATCATCATATCTGACGGCCCTGAAAATTTGCTGAAAAGTTGTCGGGACCATGGCGCCCGGAGTGCACACAGTCCTGGACATTTTTCTCGAAATTTTAGGAGCGTGATCCAATCATAAAATAAAGCTTAACCACAAGAAATTGGCGGGAGATTCAATCTCTAGGTCGGCCAAAAGTTGAAATTAAGACCTAGGGTTTCATATATAAAGGCTCTCTTTCTTCATTTGAAAGGATCTGAATTTTTGGTTTCAGAGGGACCTTCTATGCAGTGAAAGAGCAGATCTTTGAAGACTTCAACAACATTCAACATCCATCCATCAAGCATTCATCAATTTCATTCATCCATTTAGGGCTTTGAAGGCATTGAAGAGCAATAAGGGATCACCGACTGAAGATTGGCTTGTACCCCTCCCTTGGGGTTGGGTATGATTTCATGTTGTTTTCATGTCTTTGCATAAGCCTCATTATATCACTTGTATTCATGCTTTAGATCTCTTTACATCTTGATTTGGAGCATTTACATTATCATTTACAAGCAATTAGGGTTTACTTTCTAGGTTGCTCTAGTTTGCTTACTTGCATTTTAGGATCTTGCACACACACAAGGTCTACACACACTAATTTTACAATACAAATTGGCTATTCATGGAGGTGAAAATCACCAAAGCGGGGGTTTGACTAAGGCAAAACCCTATATAGCCGCCCACCATACCTTTTCAGATATAAGTGTAGGTTTCGGGATTCGGACGACGCCGCAAGTTGCAGATCCGACAGAAGCAGACAGAGACTGAACTTCACACCAAATTTCAGAGCAAAAGACTAGGACAGTGGCATGGGGCGCCCTGGTCCTGCCAGGACAGGGGCGTTAGGCGCCCTGGTCCCTGGGACAGGGGCGCTGGGCGCCCTGGTCCTTCTGTCAGATAGCATTTTCGACAGTTTTCCAGGTTGCAAAATAGCAGTTACAGGTGCAGTTTCACGAGTAGAATCAGGACAGTGGCAGTGGCGCCCGCGCCCCCGTCCCAAACATTTTCACTCAGATTTTAATTTCAGGTACGCATCTGCATTCTTGTCTTGTCCTTGTATTTGCAGCTTTCCATTGTTTAACTTCAATTCTGCAATTTCGTTATTAGTTCATACTTGCACTCTGAGGTTAGGAATTGAACTTGCATCATTTTATCTTTCAATTACAACAAAGGAATAGAAACCCTAATAGGTAGCCCGTGGCTCTCTCTTTCACAAAAAGAAGTAGCCAATTGTGTGATACCTCTAGGCTCTTTTGTATTCCACAATGTGTGTCAAAAGGTAGGATTAGGACATGTTAACCTAGTCTCGCTTTTTCCCCTACACAGCATCATAGCTTGAAATGATTTGAAGTATCCCCACAAAGCATATTTTTGAGTCACCACATCACCTAATCCTTGCAAACCTTCCTTAATTTGGACTACCACCAATTTATCATAAGCCCACTGAACTTTTCCTATACTGGGGATTTCATCAAAAAGTAAAGTGCCAAACAAACAATCAAAGAACTGAACTTGAAAACATGTTTCTTATCTTGTTTGATCTTCTTCAGATTTCTCATGAGCTCACTAAGAATCACTCCACATAAATCATATCTTTTGTCTTCCTTGAGCATCTGATAGGATGCAAATATTGTAGTACCAAATACTGAATTATTTATGTTGGACCGATACACCTTGTATCATGTCATCATTGAGGCAGATCTCACATCATGTTCAATGATATCACTTATTGTCATTGACCTTCTATCATGATTGGATCCGATAACGGTTGTCACTATGGTGTTCTTTACATTTCTTAGACCGAGGATTTCACTGATTTCATTCAAATAGATTACCATTTGAATGGCTTGCTTTGTGATCCTGTGAGGTCTATCTAGATATATAAATCCATCATGGATTCATCTCAAGACATACCTGACCCATTCGGGTTCATCAAATACCGAAAAATGAACAAATTGGATAAAACCCTTATCTTATAATGATTTGAATTTAGGCTTCATATTCCCCATTCCATCAATCATATGCTTGGTGTATAGTGATAGCATGTCTACATTCCCAAGCTCTTCAATATTACAATGAATGTATGCCCTAATATCTTCATTGTGAAACACGTCATACGATATAGAAGAAAATGCTCCTTCTAGATCATCTTCGGCCGATTTGAATGGATGTTTCTTAAACACTAGCCTTGCCCTTTCAGTGATTTCTACTACTAATGGAGTTGCTACACCAGATTTAGATGCCATTTCAAAAATAGGGTATCAAAAATAGCTCAAACATGAGTAAATGCCTTTTCAAATTCAACCAGATGCTATGAATCACTCTTGGATCACTTAAAGCTTTGTTTTTGCTGCTTAATCTCATTCTCCTTGCTCTCCTTCTCTTTCTCTTCAGTAATGTGAAGAATGAATGATAGAGTGCCCTTTTTATCCTTTGAAAACCTCATATTAAGTTGTAATAAATGCACAACCCTAAAGGATTTTTGGATACCCTGTTCCTTCAATAATTCATCATCGGATACTCAGATAGGCATGTAATCTTCTAGATAGCAACTACACATCTAATCTCCATCATCTACAACCTTCCTCAGTTGGTTACAGATCTCCGAAAGGGGTTTTTAAGGATCTACATGAAAAGATTCCCCCTAAGGCCCAAATGCCTTAGTTACTGAATGAGATTCCAACACCGAAATTAGGTGTGGAACCATTCTAAACAGTTGAATCTTCCTTCTTAACCCACATCTTCTTATGATTCTCTCTGACTTATTCAACCTTCATTTTTCCCTTTTCATCTGATTTGTTCTTGTCTACCAGAGCATTCTTGTTTATATTCTTACTTCTAAAATATTTTGCAATGTGATCGGATTTATTGCATGCATAGCGAACAACATTTCCTTGCATACACGTGAAGTTCATCTAATTTTGTCTCATCTTGCATTGGTTAGAAATGTGTCCAAACAATCCACAAGAATAACATCTCTTATTTTGGAAATGATTCATTATTGCTCTACACATTTTTTACTTATGACTAAAGTTGTTGCATTTGAAACATTGACCGGTAAAGGTAGGACCATTATTCATCATCCTATTTCTGCATTTACTTGCCATACATGACTAAATTTATTGCAAAAAAAACATTTACCATTGAATTTATAAGCATTAGGTTGTCTTATTGGAGGCCTCTTGTTCTTTTGATGATTGCTTTGTCCAGAACCAGAGGATTCTCCTTTCTCATATCCAAGTCCTCGCATATATTTTCCACTTCTCTAACTTTCTAGCATCTCATCTAGCCTGGTTGAGCTAGCTTTGAAATTTTCTTTGTACTCATTAGAAGTGGAAAGTTCATATCTTAGGATTATGATCTGCCTTTCAAGATCTTGCCCATCATTCTTGGATTGCACCAATTCAAGTTTCAACTAATCATTGTCATTGTTCAATCTGCAACATTCTTCAGATCTATCCCTCAATGACTAAGTTAAACTTTCCTCATTCTTCTTCCTATCTTCAAACTCCTTTGTCGGCTTCATCACAATGGATTGCATCTCATTCTTCAGGACTGCATTCTCTCTAGCAATCTTCTCACATTCATCTGTCTTGTCTTGCAGGGCTTGATTGGCAATGCTTTGTTCTTCTTTCTCCTTAAGTTTATCCATCAGTTCCTTTCTATTTTCTCTGGATGTGTTCACTTGCTCTTTCAAAGATTCAATGAAATTTCAGCTACTTCCAAGCTTCTCCTCGGGCTACTTTTCTCTTTCATAGATGCATCAAGATCTTCAAGTGCCACAGTAAGTTGCTTCTGCAAACCAAAGTCCATTGATTCAATCTTCCAGATCTTCCTCAAGTTGTGAGACACCTTCCGAGGAACTAAGCTCTGATACCAATTATTGGAATCAATGAACACTGAGAGGGGGGTCAATCAGTGTTCTGCAATTTACAAACTTATTAAACTGATTATTTAACCACCTCATGCATAAGAATGAAAGGAAAGTGTAGAAACATAAACCAATCAACCACAAAACCATAACACCAAGATTTTTATGTGGAAACCTAAAAAGGGAAAAACCACCGTGGGATTTGAACCCACAATATTATTATATTTTATTGGGAGTATGATAATATTACAAAAATAGGAATGTACTTGCATTCAGGCTCGCTGCCTAGAGCTCACTGCTCAAATACATAAAAGGGGCTACAACCCGGAGGACTCACTTCCCTAGAAATGATTACAAATAATTACAATAGTATCTAAACTGAAGAATAACATCTACTAATGCCAAATAGAAGTTCCAGTTAGGCAGAATCTGACTGTCTTCCTCTGTTCTTCTTATCTACCCTGTTCAGCTGCATAGTCATATACCGGAGCACCAAATTTACATATTGATGCTCATTCACTCATCACTCATCAACATTCACACATCTACCACATATATATTATATCAAAATGATCATACAAGTTGATCTTATATATCTGCATCAACAAAACAAATCATTTCTCATGTCGGCTTCCAAAATCCGCATAACACGCAACATGAAATGTGTAACCAACAAGTCGGCTCAATCCATCCACAAATCCATATGCTGACCTAAACAAGATGATAACAAGCTTCACATATGTCGGCCCAAACTCCTCAAACATGAAACCAATCACCCCAAAGATTTTGGACCACACTTTACACCAAAATAACTCTTCTCTTCTTGAGTTACTGGATGTGTGTGTGAAAAAGTGGTTCGTAGCTGTAAGAACAAAACTTCAATTAAGTCATTACATGTATGGTTAGTAAATAAATAATCAATAAATAATAAACCATAACAAAGCAACTAATTGCCTTCTTAAATATGCGAGTATAAGATTGCTCTCAGATTTTTTATAAGCAATACCAGTGACTAGTCTACACCAAGATGAAGGATTTAATCTATATGATATTAACTATATGAATGCAAAATGGATGAATAATTCAAGCAATAACGAATTCAAGCAATATGGATTCAAGCAATAATGAATAAACTAAATATGGATGCAAATAATCTAAGAAAGCACAATGATCTTCAATGACTCCAGAGCAAAATTAGTGTGATAATAATCTCCAAGCGTGTTCTCAAAAATCTCTGGGGTGAATTGGAATGAGAGCTGAAGGCTGAATTTATAAAGAATTACAAGAGAAAAGCTCAATTTAAGATTAATTGAAAATAATTGAGAAATCAAGTTTAGTTAACCTTGAGATAGATTCCAATTATAGTTTAATTGAAATGCATTTAAATTAGAAGTCCAAGTTGCATTGGAAATAATAATAAATTAATCCATGCATTTGTGATAAAAATAGATAATTCTTTTATTTATTCAAGAAAAGAGTCTTTTAAATGCAACTAAACTTCTTTTTCTGAAAAGCTTTGAATTCTAATTTAAGAGAATAATTCAATAATTCAATTTAATTGCTTTTTTTATTTCAAGTTCTAAACTTAGAAAAAGAAATAATATCTCAAGTTTGATTTCTCTCTCAATTCACTTATTTTTGTTTATTTTCAATTCAACTCTTTCTTTGTAATTAATTCCTCTTTTGTAATAAATTAATTCATTTTGCATGATTAAATGGCAAATTTATTAATTAATTAAATATGCAAAGATATTTAATAAATTAAAATAGGATAACTGATCAAAATGATATTCTTGGAAATGATTCAATTAATTAAATAAATATAAAATTAATATTGAGTAATTGATTTTCCATGTGATATTTGATAATTAAAGAATTAATAATGTGCCCAAGGTTGACTTAATTGCCTTTGGTTAGGACCTTGGTGATGTTGTCAAGATTAGGGGCCCATGGTTTAGATGACCATTTTTAGGGTATTACACCAAAAACCGGACCTTCAATCTCGCTCTTGAATCAACACTGGATATCAAGATTACCAAATAAGATGCCTTGAACCTCGAGTCATCTACCTCTACTACCGCAACCAAAATCAAGATATGCACATTGTACTCATACTCCATCGATTATTGTATTCCACCTTCTAGACTTATGCCTCATGAACAATGCAACTTCTAGTAAATCAAATCTACACATATCGAACATGATTTATGAACTGAGTTGCCATCAATGACAACTCCTAAGCATTTCTCATACAACAATCTTCACCAGAACAGTGTATCTTGCCAACAACAACATGCAATAAAACCACCTATAAAAACTCACACCCACCTCCCAAAGTAGCCTGTTACAGATGCTCTTACAGTTGTCATAAGGCATCTCTCGTGTAGGTGCACCTGTGTAAGGATTATGTCATAAATATTGTCATAGATGTTGTCAAAGAAATGATGATTGGCATAACCATCATATCTTCTTGTACAACTCCTGACAAGTGTCCAAGAACCTCTTAATAGAATATTCCCAGAGGGGTCAACTAGCTATTTTGTCCTTTTCCTAGAGGACAAATAGTAAAAGTAACTTTCCCTTTACATGTTCTCTTTCACCACCGTTGATTAAACAGTTTAACCTCTTATGAGTAAATCACAAAAGATAATTAGGAAAACAATAAATTAAAGGATTCACAAGGTTGGTGGCACCTAAATCCTTACACAACTATATACATAAGAATGTAAATATTCAAATAAGGACCAATCACCATGTAAAATGTCTCAAATTCACCCAATTGTTAATGTAACAATTTGACATTTCATAAAAGAATGATTAGTTATAGCTATACATGATTTGCAATTTGAAAAAGACATCAATTGGCCTCATCTTTACAACCCTTTAAAAAAGTGTACAAATTCGCTTACTGATTATGAGTAGAAACCACAAAGCAAGCAAGAATTAACAATTTTTTAACATAGACAAATCAATAACCAAATTTTTTTATGCCCCAAAAATGACTAACATTGGTCCTTTAATAGACACAAGACACCAAAAATTAGTTTCCAAGAATCAACAGTTAGTATTTCATCAACAACAATCAATGGTAGTATTTGTCAAGTCGTTTATGGGTGACATCATCACCCTTGACAATTGGAAATGATTGGTAGGAAAATATTCCTCAAGAGATTCACAACTTTGTTGCAAGATAATAACTAGAAGCATATATCATTAGTATTAGAATCTTCAAACTATCTAGAAAATTAGTTGAGGTAACCAAACACTAAAATATCTCACATTCACTAGAACCTTGAAAATTAACCAATCTTAATAAAAATCCATCAGATGCCTACACCAATAACACTGGTTAAAGGTTGTTTACAAAAATAAACCAAGAACTTGGACACTATTCACTATTAGTGGTGTCTTTGGTTGTAATTTGTTTCTCTTATATTCACCATGTTAGGAAATAATGCTTCAAACCCACATACAAATAATACATTTCCTACATAACCCATGAGCGAAAAGCATGCATACAAGTTTACGAAATCGCCATAATGCAAACATCAAAATAGACAAGCCACAAGATGATACAAGATATATCCTAGGAAAACCCTCATGAGGGAAAAACCCAACATCTAAAAGCATCCATACTCCATTGTATTAATCATCCATAAAGCAACATAGAGTTACAATGAATACCTCTGAATCATTAAGCCCTCCAATGCATTCCCATGTGTCCAAGCATGAATCCAAACATCTCATGTCATGCTTCACAAATGCAAACCACCAAAGGACTCAATACAATGACAGCCCAAAACCACCAGCCAACCTTAACCACTAAACATGTGCTTTCTTTTATAGACAAAATCTTACACACAAAAAACTAGTGGTAAAGTAAAACCATGTGCTCACAACTACCCTCGACCCCACATTTAATATTGGGTACTAAGTTTTCTCTTTTTAAAATTTTTCCCCAATATTAAATAAATACAATATAATAATCCTAATGTTATAATACAACTCATCAAGTGGCCTCGAGAATATTCCCAGGGAATCTCTACATGTTACATGTCCATGTGCAACATCACATAATTAAAAAAATATTACAATTACAATATTATTATGCAAGGTGTACAACACCTATTTTCCCAACATTCTCCCAGTTGTTGTATAATTTGCGTAAGCGTCAAACAATGAAATACCATCATCATAGCCACACATGTAACCACATGAATCTCCAACATTCTCTCATGCTCCACCAAGATACATGCAATAAAACCAAGTGACCACCATATCAAGAAAGAACTCCTCTCATCCTCCAACATGCCACCTATGGAAGAAAAGGAACAATCCAAGGTGAAGATGCACCAATCCATGAACACAAGCATAAAATTCAATGTGATAATAAAGGCTCCAAGCTGTTTTCATAAAGTAAAAAACCCAAATGATCGGAAATGACATCCACAACACATACCAATACATCCAACCATCCATACCTCCTAGGTATAACCAACATTATTAAACTCATGCCAATATCATATCAACCCATAAACCGCAATGAATCTCCCTGTATCAAAACCTACCAATGAAGTACATACATATCTAGGAACTCCCACTGCATGGATAATACCAAATCTAAAATGAATCTCAATGCATATCAAGTCTACCAATAATCGCTCATATCAAGGTGTGATAAGTAAACCAAACATGTAGTACCAAGAACAATCACAATAATCCACACATGTAACTTAATTATTGCATACTCTCCCACAATATGTCATCATCCTCCCAGACAAGAGAGAAAACATAGAATGAAGAGAGACAACTTCTAAATCATAAGTTGTCCTTCTACCAGCACCTCAAATAAGCAATGTTTTGTCAAGTATGATCCTCTCCAAAACATCCCAAAAGAGAAGCCAAAATAAGCATCATATAATTCCAACATGGATGTAAGCCTCACATAACCAAGAAGATCAAACTCATAATAACCATTCCCAATGAAGGAAATCAGCCCACTAACCATATCCTAACATCCTCAAAATGATATCATTATAACAAACCATATGCACAAGCAAATAACCAATGCTATACATCTCTCAAATGAACCCTCCATAACTAAACATCTCCATAGTTCAAGATCCATATCTATGAAAGATAAACATAAACATATTTCACCTAAAAGGAACAATGGGTAATACCTCTCAAGTACTAAACTGATGAGTAGACCAAGAGTGGGGAATGATAATTCTCATTAAGCTATCCAAGTCATCATGACTCATACTAAGAACAATCTCCTCTCAAGTCCATACCAAGTGAATGCTCCACGGACTTCCTATTGAAACAACCAACTATCCCAACACATATCTCTAATCACCAAAGAATACTAGCATCACCTAAATATCCATGTATCCATGAGCACCTGTAATCGGTCAATCCATGCCAAACTCCAAATGCAACATAGCACCATCATGAAGTATCAAGCAAATGATCATACACTCAATATAGAGACAACAACCAAGACCAATGTCAAAGCTCCAACAGTTGAATCAGGAACATAAACATGACAACATATCTAACCATGTCCTCCAAAGAGATAACATTCTCCACATGAACATATTAAATAACCATATCATGCCAAAACTCTAAGCTAGCCACCAAGAGTATACTATGACATAATATCAATCATCATATCAAGCAAGGATATCATGTCAAATGAAAGCATAAACCACACCTCAACCAAGGACTCCATGAGCCCTAAAATATGTCCACATCCTCAAATATCATGAAGATCACCATCTCCTACTAGTCTACCTGCAAATCTGAAAGACCCTTCTACAGCAACAGGATTTAAGGCATCCTCTAATAACTACTTAATAAGAAGATCATCCACCATCTAATTGTGAATACACATCACTGCTAACAACTCCCATTGAACCGTGATACCGAGTCACACATGGCATCATGATAACCATCTCCTACATGAAGAACGTCTAGGTCTACACACACACAACTAAAAATTCAATAACATCAAGTGTAACTATGAACTCCAATTTAAGAAGATACATACAACTGCCAAAAAAACCACCAATCAAGAAACAATCCTACACTGTCAATACATCACTGTCAAAATATCCCACTAAAAGTGTAGCCAATGAATAACCAAGCTATCATGACATCATGATAAACCACATGATACAAGTCCCAACACCAACTATACAGGTACTATAAACATCATCCATCCTCTCATCCCAAAGCTAATGCACAAATGACCATAGACAAGGTCAACTAACAAGTGTGGACCACAATGAATCAATCGTGTGGATATAGACAGTCCACATCCATTCATCCCATTGCAAGTGAATGGGTAGCTAATCCACAACCTCCATAACTCGAAAATCTAATCAATGAAACATGCAAACTCATCATCACATTAGTAAACTACAAACTGAGATATCAAAGAGAATAATCCTGTAGACCATATGACTCAAACACCAAATCAACATCCAATCTGATTTGTCAAACATGTCCACAACCAAGTATCATAGTCAAAGAACCAAATAAGCATCTAGGAGATAATCAACAGCCTCCTAATCATCAAACTAAATCACCACAAACATGACTATGTCATGTTAATGCATAACATGTACCTGCATACCCATGACACCATAATCATAACCATCATTGTACCTGCACTCACTTATCACCCACATGAAACTCCAAGTCTCAAACCATTTCTAACCATGTCCTCAAACCAAAGATAGCCTGTTTACCTGTCACCATCAAAGTCCAACTCTGAAAAACACTTGTAAACGTGTACTAAGGAGCACCAAATCTAATAATCAGTTGTAGCATCATAAATATCTCATAAAAACATGTACTCCCTTAAAGTTGTGCCTCATGACTCATCTGGATGCACTCACACTTACACCCTGTCTCAAGCACCTACAAGTTATCAACCAAGTACATACCTCCCCATACTCATCAAACTGATAAAATAATAGCACCACACTGTAGTAGACTGAACATTCTCCCCAATGCCTATTCGAAATCAAAAATCTGATTTTGTATGCAAAATTTATGACCAAAACTATGTAAAGGAGAACATTTGGCTTCTAGGCTCCAAAAACATGTCAAAATGGCAAAATCAAGGAACCAAACCAGTACCAAACTATATTGCTTAGAATCATCTTTCCAACGACTACAAGAAGTCAAAAATCCGACGTCCTACATGAACATTATGCTCCGTTGAATAAAACGACCGATTTCCTTAAATGGAAATCAGTTGTGGATTTAAAAATTTCCTGCGTTAGCCATTTTTTTTCAAAAAATTCATTTTTTCAAATTTCCATTTTCTGGACCTGAAATATTATACATTTTGGTTTAATTATTGAAAACCAAATATTTAATTAAACACTTGCTCGCATTGTGTTATCATTGATGTCAGTCGGTATAGAAGAATGCAACCGGTATGATAGATTGTCAGTACTGGCATCATTGATGTCAACCGATATAGCAAGAAAATCGGTATAGGAGAAGAGTTGATGTGTTGTCATTGGTGGTCATCAGTATGCAGAAGGATGAACTGGTATGTATCGGTATGCTAGTGGTGTAGTTAAGAGATCGGTGAGTAAAAGGTTGTTGACATAGTGATGCATACAACCGACATGAAAGATAAGGCATATTGGGAGGCTAATTGTGATGAAGAGGTGGAATGTTATTTGAATCACATAAACACCGGAGGTAATTTGTCCAGGCCACTGGATTTCTACTATGATGTTAACTAGCAGAACTTCCACCAAATGAAGAAGCTATCATAGGTTATGTGATAGGTTGACAGAGTATGATGCTTCTGTGAGCAAGATGACATATGGAAAGATATCGAGATACATGTCAAGTTGAAGAGTTATCCTCCCCTCGGTGAAGTCACACTTGTACTGGTAGGAATAATTCCCTGAGATAGGTACGTGATTAAATGCAGAGATCGGATGAACAAGTAAAAGACAAGAATGCCTCCAGAGAATGAGATCAGAAATGCACACTGGATAAGCAAGTGAAAACAAGGTGTGCTACTGGGACAGTGAAGGAAGAATGAGGAGTTGAGATGGTGTGTTTGTCATCTTGACAAACCAGTTGAGAGGAGAACCAGTTAGATGAAGAAGGACGCTAGTAAGTCAGCAAGAACATACATGGTGATACCGAGATGCAGGTGAAGGTTAGTGCAGAACAGTTGGAGTTTGAAGACCTGGTGTCATCAATGTGTCTCACCGGAAAGAAGGAAAGTATGTTGTCTACCGGCAAACTCATCTACCAGAATCTACATTGGTGATAGTTGACATGTTATGTCAGCCGATGAAACATCATAAAAGAGACAAGGAAGATAAGGTTACCACCTGATAAAGAGGAGTGCAACAAACTGAAGGTTAAGGAGAGTTGTCGAAGTAGCTATGTTGCTGGGAAGTGAACATATTCACAGAGGTGTTTCATCAGCAGAGCAGTGAAGTGCAGACATAAGGGTTTCATTGGCATGAAGGAAAGGATATGTTGTCGATCAAGAGAAGATGTGCATGATGTTGTTGCAAAATGAACAAAGGTACTACACCGACAAGACCAAGAAGTCAATGGCAAGAAGGTTAACCTGCAAGGTAAGTTATGTCGGTAGCTTTAATGGACTGGTAGGTGTATACCGGTTAAGTGTGTGAGCAGTGATTAAGCATGAATCAACTCAGTGAGCAGAGGTGGATATAGATAGTGATGCCACGTGGAGATGAAGTGGAAAACATACATGAATTGGTTGATGGAACATGCACAGGTCAGTGAAGTGAGGTTGGTAAGGTAGTAGGTGGTTGGTCCGGCATTAATAGTAACTACGAAGCTCGAGGATTCATGGCAGAGGTTTGCGGCTCGAGATCCAAGACAGATTCATTATGCAGTTCATGTTGGCGAAGGAAACAGCTAAGCCATTTATGGCATATGACAAAGGGATGAATCGACAGATTGAATGCAGAATGCCAAACATAGAAAGCGTGTTTTGGAAGGCACGAAAATGGTGGGTATGTGCAGGCAGACACCTCTAAGTTGTCATTCAATCAAATTTGATTGGATTCAATGTGCCTCATGGTCAGTGGAGAAAACCCTAAGGCGCCAATTTTGAATGTGGTTTTTGGCGGGAAGATTGGGCTATAAAAATGCAAGCCAAAGATGTTAAGTACTGCTGGATGGGAGAAGATATAGTTGTTGTAAAGTGATTGAATGTTGTATGAGAAAAGTTAGATCAGTCAGAGTAAAAAATAGTATAAGAATATAGTGACTGAGTGAGTGAAGGTTAAACTGGTGAAAGGGTTTAATAGAGGGTTTAACCGATAAGGTTAAAGCAACCAATTAGCAGCAAGAGTGCATCAGATTAGATAACCGATAGGTGCTAGTATCGGCAGGAAGACAACAAAGAGTGATGAAGTGTAGAGAAGTGAAGGAGAGATCCAACAAGGCAGAAGAAGATCAAGATAACTAGTAGACTTCACCAGCAAGGCAGTAGCAAATGAGAGCAGCAGATAAAGGTGAACCAGTGTAGCAGGGATTGTATCTTACCAGCAGAGTAAAGTGTATGAAATGGTTACAAGATTCACTTGTCAGAGGATAACTGCTTCTGAATTTGATGTTGTCATTAAGATCACTGAGTTGTAGCGTGGTGCAGGGGTTGTAGCACCTTTGGGTTGGTGCCCATAAACTAGTAGGGGTTGTAGCTTATTTGGGTTGGTACCCATAAACTAGCAGGGGTTGTAGCTCCTTTGGGCTCTAGCCCATAAATCAGTTAGGGGTCGGTGCTCCTTGGGTTGGTGCCCTAAACTATCAAGGGTTGATGCTCCTTGGGTTGGTTCCCTAAACATTGTAAATCATATTCATTGTGAGGTTGGATTGGAGCAGTAGACTCCAGCAGCATTGCTCACCGAGGTTTTTCCCATATTGGGTTTTCCTCGTACATACTAGTGTCATGTGGTGTACCCCTTTTATGTGATTGCATTGTGTTGCTTTGTTTTAGCTTACCAGTAATATTTCTTAGTGTTTGTTTTGCTAACTGGTATTCTCACTTGGGATTAGATGGGTAAAGTTTGGATACCACTGATTCACCCCACCTCTCAGTGGCATATTGTGTCCAACAACACTGTCCATAATGAATATTTGTGGCAGATTTAATATTAGTCACATTCCAAATATATTTCACTAGCGATATCTTTCACATGGCAGGGTTTATTTTTGGGGGGCCCTTGTTGACGGGTCCACCAAACCAGGAGCTAGCAATGTCAAGCTCACCGGCTAGCACCAATAGGCAGGCCAGCAGTACCGATTGTAGTATTGTTGACTACAACTAACAGTATTACAGTTGGTACTGCCGACTATAATGATCGCGGGCCTTGGGGGTGTGGGGTCCCGATACCCACAACCCCAAAATAAATATTTTTAAAATTTCTGCCACTCCCGCAGATTTTCTGATTTTTTTTTTATATAAATATTTTTACAGGTATGAATTTCTCCAGCGACGAGACAATTTGTTTTTAATATTTTGTAGACCACCTATCCAAATTTGATGGTCATCGCAGTCATCAATCAAGAATTTTACAATTTTTTCAACTGTAGACAAAATAGGGCAAGTTTTATATCAATTTTCGTTTCTCAACCAACCTAGATCCAATGGTGAGGTTCGTTTTGTCCCACAAGATCAATTCTGCAAAATCCCCCCCAAAACCCTCATTTAAATGCACATCAAAAGGAAACCCTTTTGACCCAATATTTTTCAAACCCCAAATCTGCAAACAACCCATCATAATAGCAAATCTAAAACCCTTAGATCTACATTAAAACAACCTGCAAGTGTATCTTATACCTTGTAATGTCCCAATCCTTTCATGCATAGCCATGGCTTCCACTTTGCACCTCTTCCACTCAAGCTAAGGTTATAATTCCAAATAAAACCATGAAATCTCTAATACCACTTGTTAGGAAATAGTGCTTCAAACCCACATAGAAATAATCCATTTCATACATAATCCATGAGAGAAAAGCATGCATACAAGCTTACGAAATCATCATAATGCAAAGATAAAAATAGACAAGCCGCAAGATATATACTGGGAAAACCTATTCACATTATTTTTAGTTGAAGTCCACAGGCCAAATGTCATCTCAGCATTGGCCCTAGCGGCCCGTGTTTTATGTTCAAAGTTTGGAGTAACGCAGAGTTGCCAAGTAGATCAGTTTTTTATTACTCGATTTTCTATTGGACCCCACCCTATCTTGAGAAAGATGGAGACACATGGCATCTCCGCACTGTCGGTATTATTTTTGTTTGGATACCCTTCTATGAGGGTCCCCCTAAGATGCCACGTGTTATTTAGGGTATGTTGTCTACCAGATTGCGGTTAGCACAAACTATTTTTTATTCGGGCAGGTGTGGAGATCATCGTGGCTGAATGGGAGTAACAACCTCGAAGGCCGTTTTGTTGGGTGTGTTCTTGCAGGATGCCACGGTAGTGTTTTTTTGTTTCAAAGGTGGTTGCACATGGTTGGCAGATGTTTGAGTTATTAGCAGAGCCATGGGCTCTATTTATGCTTTGTTTTTCCCTATTTTGGGAGTTCAGAACTTGGAAACAATAATTAAGTTTTCTTAGACAGAATTTTAGCCTTTTAGTTGTTGTTGTTTCCTTAGGAAAGGTTAATCAAATTGTGCCTGCGACCTTTGTGATGCCTCTTTTCAGTATGCTTTGATGGTTTTCTGTGCTTTTCCCTGTAATTCAGATGACTTTAGAAATATATATCTAAGACTCTACCGACTAAACTATGTTTTGCACTTGTTATCTGGTAGATGCGTGATTGATATATCTTTATGTTGCAAAGGGATCTTAATTATGTCTTAATTGTGGTTTTGTTCGAATATGTAGATTGTTGAATGGGTGTTAAAATCGTATGTCTTTGGGTTTTATATGTTGTTAATGCTTTTACAAAATGCTCTGGTGTATCGCCTCAGTAGTTTAGATCATTTTGCTTTAATTTTCTTCTTTCCATTTTCCCAAAACTATTAGGAAGAGTTGGATTCTTAAATCCGGAGGTCATTCAGTGAGTCTCGCGCAATAGATCCCCCATCACTGAATTTCCCATAAGGTTGTTTGCTTTCAAAGTAAAATTTAGAATCAACAGTTCTTTTTCTAGCACGCCAAGTGGGACAATAGTTTGAATAATCCCTGAGCCAGTTTATGAGTCACAGGCCCGTTACCAGGAGTCAAACAACCCTAAATCCTAGTTTACTCCTCCCCCCCTTGGTAAACATTCATTCGATTGCATCTTCCTCTCCTCTAAGATTACTTGTCTTTCCTGTAGTCACCCTCATAGCAATGACACACGTTCCCCCAAAAAAATTTATGACCTGGAATAACAAGAGCCCCCTCATTCCCCTACTCCACCTGTAGTCCGGGGACCAATCCCTGCGGCCATGCTGAAATTCATACCCAATTTTACTAGAGAATGTCATAAGACTCTCGGGGAACATTTACAAGATATAGCCAGTGTCTACATGGTTCACGGCATTACCGAGCAACATGTAGCCTTGAGATTTCTTGTAGCCTCTTTCAAAGGAATAAATTTGGATTAGTTCAAATCCTTGGGCCCTAATACTATAGCAGATTGGGACTAGCTGGGGGACCGTTTCTTTCAGAGATTCTCTGACAAGGCCGACAGATCATCATTGATGCACCAGTTGATCATAATAAAGAGGGCCTGTCAGGAAGCGTTGACAAAATTAAATTTGAGATTTCAGAGAACCTAGCAAAGAATACCTCTATCTGCTCACCCTCCTACAAATATGGCGTTCATATTTTACTTAAAGGCTTTCAATTCTGACATATCAGTGATGATCCAATCCCTAGGAGGCAATACCCTCCCACAAGCATTCGACATAGCAATTCAAGCAAAAAATAATTTGATGGACGTCGGGAAGCTTGCCCCTTGCTCCATCATGCCTGTCTTTTCTGAGATATCTCACCAAACTCCTAAATAGGTGGTCCCTAGCACATCTAACCCGTAATCTATGTATGTGTACCTTGGCCCCCAGCAAACATATGTCCATCTGCAATCGTCTCTAGCTATGGAGGTCAACAACATGAAAGACTTGTTAAGATCCTTCTTGAACGAAATCGTTAACCTGAAAAGAGCCCAAATCTCACCCGCTAGACCCCCTTTTCAGCAAAATTTCCAAGGAAATCGACCCCCATACCAGCATAATCAGCATGCAAACCATTGTGTCAATAAGTCTACCTAATCGAATGGCCAAATAGTCCCAGTCCCTAATCCTTTGCAAATCATTTACCCCAACACTGGCAAGGATTTGGTAGTGGGTCAAAATAATCTACCGGATACTACTAACTCTTGGTGTTTTTCCTGCAATAACGCTCACACACCAGGAAATTGTCCGAGGGGAAATCTACAACAAAATATTGTAGAGCAACGGAGTCTAGGCATGATGTCGGATGAGTATGTTTATGCATCCCCTGGTATGGATAACGCATCTCTCATTGCCCAAATGCAGGGTATGGAAATGCAACAAGAAACAGAGATAGCCCCAGATCACGCATTATTCTCTTGGATGGAAGACAAAGAAGCGATGCTAACAAATGGCGCAACTACTGCAAAAGAGGGAGCCCCCTTCATACAATCAGATTATAATCTTCACTCTAAAAGGTGTTTCACCAAGGAGAATATGAACACATCAGGGAGAGCGCCCACTAATAAAGCTCTTGAGCAACCTACAGTTGTCCCCATATACCCAGGGAAAGAGTTCATCCCCTCTAAGCTAAGAGATCCAAAAGCATCGGTTCTTGCAATACTAGACGTGGTGGAGCACCTGAAGAAGGCTCTGACTAATGTATCTCTGTGGGATCTCCTTAGCATCCCAGAGCAAAAGAATCGACTGAAAGAGGCCTTGTCCGACGTCAGTGGAAGTCCAAATGGAAATTTCGCTAAAGCTCTAAAGTACAACGAAAGAGAGCCCCAGCCCTCTACAGACAAATCATGTTCTATGACTATGTTAACCAATGAGACCATATCTCCCAAGGCTCAAATGGAAGGTAAGCCCAAACTGAACCCATTCTATCTAACCCTTATAGTCGGGGATAAGCTCTTGTATAATTCTATGATAGATTATGGAGCTAGCACTATTGTCATGCCTAGACAGATCATTGAGGTTTTGAATATCAAGTACAAACGTTTAAATAGGGGAGTCATGCAATTAGATAGGAACAAAGTCCAGACCATAGGTCTTATCAAATTCCTCCTGCTGACATTGTTTGCATGTCCTAGTATTATTGTGCCCCAAGAAGTAGTGTTCATTCCGGGATTTTACTGCCAAGATAGGAGGTTGTCTATATTTAGATTGGTCTCATCTCATCCTCCACACTCAACATGGTTCCAAACTCAAAATCCTTTCAGAGCCCCTTCATGCCAAGCACGTAGCAGACCGGGCCATGATTAATTTTCAACCCACTCATACTTCCATCTTGATTGAAGAAAGGAAAGTCGTAGAGCTCCTAGAGGATGAGGAAGTGACCGGGGAGATCTTGCCAAACCAAGAGGTTTTCCTAAATGAATTCATATACTCTAATCCATTCTCCAACTACCATGCTACCAGCCTAGGTACCCACTGCATCTTTGATGAAAACCAAGTCATCCCAAAGCTTACCAAAGAACCATGTTCTAAAGAAGAATTTTCATCTACTCTCTGGACCTTACATTTTGACGGTGTGAGATGCAAAATAGGTTCTAGAGCCGGGATTTGTCTCACTTCACCTTCATGCAAACTGATGTAAAGGTCTTGTGCCTAGCTCTCCAATTCACTCTTACTCACCCCAACTCCTCAACTCACCCTTCCACTCAAGCTCCTCCAAGATAACTTGTTAAGGTACACTCCTTACACCTCTAAGACCTAAACTCTACTGGATTTCCTCCTAGGTATAGCTACTTGAGTTTTCTTGTTGGTTTTGACCCAAATCTCTGATTTTAAGAAGGTCTCCTACTAGGTTCCCAAAGCTCCAACTAGGCTCCAAAGACCTCCACCAAGGATCTTCACTCTAACAGCATGTTTAAAGGTTGTGGTTATGTTGTGTAGGTATGTTCATGGTCACTTTATGCATTGACAAGGTCTTCACCTTCCTCCCAAGCCCTAGGTTGTCAACTTGCTTCTACCGGCTGCTATTAGGCCTAATTGACTAGCCCTTCTTTGACTATTTTTGGTCTTCTTTCCCAAAATTTCCTAAAAACCCCAAGATATTTTTACATATTCATATACCCATTTGGAACTTAAACAATATCACTCAGTTTCCCATTTGGGTTTTTTCGTACAACTAGGGTTACTAAAAAAGAGCTATTTTTAAGGGGTTTAGGGCTTCCAGACAGTTATCGAAGATATGCTCCAAACTCTTCACTGGTCACAATCACCAACCCAAAAAAACTTGTATTATTTTAGTACAATAATAGACCTTTCCAAAACACTATGGGTTTCTTGGGTGTCACTTCTCCATGGCTCTAAAAATGAGCAATCTCTGCTGCCCTCACACACTACCTACAAGCTTGTGTGTTATTCATCTCACCCATTCTCCTCCTTGTGGCCTGAAAAAACACAAAAAACCTACTCTAAAACTATTTACAAATCCTACCCAATCCATCCTGTGGATTTCAACTTGTGCCATTCATGGATGCTCAGGTAAAATGCAATTTTACAATCAAAACCCCAAGTTTCTAGGATTTGTGAGCAACTTTTACAAAAATAGTGATAACTTTTGATCCAAGGCACTTCAAACCTTCATATTATACTAGTTGGAAATATTTTAAAAAATCCTAACTTCCTCTTCTATTATGAGCACCGTACCAAACCGTACAGGTCGTACAAAAGCAAAAAATCAAAGCAAAAATAGTTCAAACATGAGGAAAAGCATAGGAAACCCTTGGCAAATAAATTGAATGCAAACCAAAAGTTTATTAACCTATTATTGGAGATTCTTATAAGGTTTTATACACCATTTTAAGTTGGTTCCAACCAACTTCCAATGCCATTTCCTTCATGGACAACTTTTGCTTAAAGATGCAAAAGTTGTCATGACCAATTTTTGACAACTTTTACCTATGAGTGCAAAAACACACTCCAAGGCTCTCAAGGCCTGAAACATCACTCAAATGGCATCCCACAAGGGATTTAAACCATTTCCAAACATTCTAGAAAGTTTCCAGGCATCCACCTAGTACAAACCAAAAATTGACATTTTGACAACATTTCAGGATAATGACAATTTTGGATCTTGAGCACAACAAAAATGTGGACAACCAAACTATGTCTTCAAAAAGCATTATAGGATTTCTTCCACCTTATTACAACATAAAATAGCTTGAAATCACACAAAAACTCTAAACTACAAGAAAAGATAACTTTGAGCTAGGTGCTTTGCACCATACTCCCATGGGACAAGGAACTCAAGTCCCTTGAGTTATCAGGTCTACTAGTTGCACTCCATGATGAAGTATGTCAGCTTCTTACATCCACATATCCTTTGAATTGGGTAGACCTTCCCACTTCACAAGATAATGTTTGTAGATGCCCTTGCTTGTCTTATTGATCACTTTGGTATCCAAGATGCTTTCCAACTGAACTGGTTGACTAATTGGTAAATCCTTCAGCCAATCCTCTTCAGATTGAAATGTGGTATCCATATGAGAGGTTTGAGGTTCTCCTTTATATAGATACAAGTCATAAATATTGGAAATAGGAGATATGGCCAAAGAAGGAGGTAGTTCAACCTCATAGGCATTTTGGCCAAACTTATGCACAATCTTGAGTGGCCCAATCTTCTTCGTCAACAAATTGGTTGGTTGTCCTTTTGGAAGTCTTTCCTTTCTGAGATAATCCAAAACTAAGTCTCCAACCTTAAATTGCAAGTTCCTTCTTGATTGATCAGCTTGTTCCTTATATCTTTTTTATTTTTATTGCAAGGACTATCGTACTTTGTCATGAATTTCCTTAATACCTTCAACAAAACTCTCTCCTTGAGCACTCTTGTGGGTCATTGTACTGATATCACTAAGTTCTAAGACAACTCTAGGATGCATTCCATAAACAATTTCAAAAGTACTTTTACCTGTGCTCTGGTTGACTGAACCATTGTATGCATACTCTGCTTGGTTGATCACCAAGTCCCAAGTTTGACCATGCTGCTTAGTGAGACACCTTAGGAGATTACCCAATGACCTATTAACCACCTTAGTCTAACCATCTGATTGTGGATGGTAGGAAGATGAAAATGAGAGTCTAGTACCCAACTTCTCCCATAAGGTTCTCCAGAAGTGACTCAAAAACTTGACATCCCTATCACTCACAATGCTAATTGAAAGTGCATGGATTCTTACTATTTCTTTGAAGAAAAGACCTGCAATATAGGTGGCATCATTGGTACTCTTATAAGGGATGAAGTGAGCCATTTTTCTGAACCTATCTACCACCACATAAACACTATAAAATCCTCTTGGTGTTCTTGGTAAACCCAACACAAAGTCCATGCTCAAACATTCCCAAGGCCTTTGGGGCATGACTAAGGGATGATATAGACCTACATTACTTGCTGATCCTTTTTCTCTCTGACATATGGCACATTGTTTAACAAATATCCTTACTTCTGATTGCAACTTGGGCCAATAATAGAACCGACTAACCTGCTTCATTGTTTTATCATTGCCAAAATGACCTCCTAGACCCCCTTGATGTTTCCCTTGAATGATGTTTTGTCTCATAAAGCATTGGGGTATACAAAGGAGATTTCCTTTAAACAACAAACCTTCTTGTATCATGTACTCTGAGTAGGAAATATGAGAAGTGTTAGAAAAATCAGAACATGTAGCATATATGTCAGCAAAATCTTTGTCTTCTTTGTACAGGTCTCTCAAGTCCTCCAACCCCACACTGTGCAATTTAACCTCTTGTATAGTCATGACTTTCCTACTGAGTGCATCAGCAACTTTATTTGAGGTGCCCTTCTTATGCTTGATAGTGAAGGTATAAGATTGTAGGTATTCTACCCACTTGAGGTGCTTCTGATTCAACTTCTCTTGTCCATTGAGAAAACTAAGGGCATGGTTGTCAATATAGACCTAAAACTCTTTGGGCAGCAAGCAATGACACCACTTATTCAAAGATTGCACCATGGCATACAACTCCAAGCCATACACAAAGTACTTTTGTTTTGCTTCATTCAACTTTTCTTAGAAAAAGGCTATGGGAAGACCCTCTTGACTCAAAACAGCCCCTATTGCTCTTTGACTAGCATCACACTCAACAGTAAATAACTGATTGAAATCAAGTAACCTAAGGGTAGGAAACTCAGCTATCTTCTTTTTCAACAACTCAAACCCCTTTTGGGCCTCCTCTGTCCACCTAAACTGACACTTGACTCACCCTTTGATAGTATTGAGCATAGGAGCACACACATGACTAAAGTTTCTTACAAACTTTCTATAAAAGGATGCTAACCCATGAAAACTCCTAACATCACTGATATTCTTAGGTGTAAGCCAACTAAGGATTGCCTCAACCTTACTAGGATCCATTTTTAGACAACCTTGTGAAATGACAAAACCAAGATATACAAGTTCAGTCTTGAGAAAATCACACTTTTCAAGGTTGATTTTGAGTTGTGCCTTTTTCAGCTTCTTCAAGACCATCTCCACATGCTTGAGATGTTCTTCTTTGGACCTACTAAATATTAGAATGTCATCAAGATATAAAATCACAAATTTACCTATGAACTCAACCAGGACTTCATTCATGAGCCTTTGAAAGGTGCTAGGTGCATTGGTAAGGCCAAATGGCATGACCAACCACTTAGAGAGGCTAGCATTGGTCCTAAAGGTTGTCTTCCATTCATCCCCTGGTCTAATTCTTATCTGATGATAACATGATTTTAAATCCACCTTTGTGAAGTAGTTTGCAGCCCCAAGATTGTCCAACAGGTCTTCTATCCTTGGCATAGGGAACTGGTACCTTATAGTGATCTTATTGATTTATCTTGAATCAGTACACATTATCAATTTTCCCCCTTTCTTGGGTGCTAAGACAGTAGGTACAGCACACAAACTCAAACTCTTTTTGATGAATCCTTTGTCCAAGAGCTCCTGCACTTGTTTGGCAATTTCTTCATTTTGACTAGGTGTCATTTTGTAGGCAGCCTTGTTAGGAAAACTTTCCCCTGAAATCAGGTCTATTTGGTGATTTACATCCCTCATTAATAGAAAATAATCAAGTAGATCTTCTCCTATTACTTATTCATATTGTTTGAGTAGACCCTTCACCTCTTTTGGCACTTCTTCAGTTGGATCTGCCTTACCTTCTTCACTAGGTTTGACCACAATAGCATATCCTTGATCTCCTTCTTGTTTCATCACCTTAAGAAACTCTTTCCCACTAATCATCATCACACTTGATCCCACTTGTTTTTCCTCTTTTGGATCAGGTAATGGATCCATTTTCTACCTCTTACCATTCTTGATAATGACATAGCTATTTTTCTCTCCATCATGCTAAGCTTTTACATCAAATTGCCATGGACGTCCCAACAACAAATGGAAAGCATCCATAGGCAATATATCACATAAAAACCTTGTCCTTATACTCACCAATCTCATATTCTACCCATTCTTTCTCATCAACTAAGACATGTTGGCCCTGATTGAGCCATGACACCATGTAGGGAGTGAGATGTGGCACTCTCTTTAACTTGAGTTTATCCACCATTTCAGTTGAAACTATATTCTTAGTTGAACCTGAGTCTACAATTACTTTTCAAATCTTTCCTTGAGACTTACAAGTTGTTCTAAACAAACTCTTCCTTTGTGGTGGCTCTTGAGCTTGAGGATTCTTCAACAAAGACCTTCTTAGAATTAGACTTTCACCATCTGTCACTGGGCCTGCCTTGCTGAGAGGGGAAGACACAATTTGATTGTCTTCTTCCTGCACTAATTGTGTTCTTCTCTCACCCATGTATGATGTTGGTATTTTGGTATGGTTTTGTCATTGATGTCAACACCTACTAACACTTATCAACTCTGGCACTTTGGAGAATCAGCAACATTCACCGATATCTGGTACACCGGCAGGATATAATGATCACCAGCACTTGGAATGGCATGGAAAACACTTGGTTATGTCAAAGACATCGTTTGGACACTTTGTCTTGAATATTTGTTTATTGGCATATTCGTATTAGCATATTTGTTGTTACTAGCAAATAGGTCCAGGTTATACACCGGTAGGCTTATCTTTTCCAGATCAGCATGGCACACTATGGAGATGATTTATTATTGTTGTAAATGCATTAAGCCAATATGTTGAATCGGTTATTGCATCGGGCATTAATTTATTTGTAAATCAATTTTATTGTAATATCCTTCAAAGCCGATCTACTAAAATTTGTCCTATGTTATGATATACATATAAGATCTTATTTATAAGATCGGATGTGGAATGCGAAAAAGGATTGTGTGAAGGTATATGCGACAATGAGAAGAGCTATACACACAGACATCATTTGAAGGTTGAAGGAGGGTTTTTGTGAAGACAATCAGAACTACACTGGTACTGAATCCAGCATAGAAGATGCTAATTTGAGCGGTACATTCTTATTGGATTTAACCATCCAATTGTAGCCAGTGTCACTCCTATTTTGTGTTTGAGCAGTGAGCTCTAAGCGCTTGGCCTTTCTACATGTGCAGACCCCATTTGTATACACTTACTATCTGCAGTAGTATCATCTGATTGTGAGTAAGGTTTCCCATCATGGTTTTTCCACTTACGAGGTTTCCACGTACAAATATTGGTGTTATGTGTTGTGGATGACTTTGTCTTTTTGTTTCATGCATTAATCTTTACCGGTATTGTAATTAACTGATAAAACTGTCTACCGGTATAAAAGACTGGTTTACCGGTATTAAGCATTAAGTTGGTTAAGTTGTTTTTGGTTTGAATTTATTTGACAACTGATCACCCCCCCCCCTCCTCACAGTTGTCTCTGGGACCTAACATATGAGTGTGAAGATTTGGTTGCTTTCTCCAGATACCTTACCATTGTGTGGCCAACTTGATTACAATTGTAACATCTACCAGTGAAAATTGAATTTCCTCTTCCTAAGCTTCCAAATTTGCCCCTAGAATTGTTTCTTCCTCTGAAGGATCCTCTAAATGCCCCCCTTGAAGATTCTCCACCACCTTCTTGCCTTGAGTTTTCTTCATTCCTTGATGTTTGTTGTCCTCTACCAAAAGTGTCCCTTCCTCTAAAGGATCTACCACCTCTAAACTTTTGATTTTGTTCACTCCTCCTCTTGATTTTGTCTTTTCCCCTTAATGCTAACTGAAAACACTTATGAACTATATCAAGAGTAAGGATACTGATTTCATCTTGTATATTTTGTCTCAATCCATTCATGTATCCATCCAATTTCTCCACCTCATTCTCATGCTTCTCATCTTTGAGGCTTAGTTTATGGAATTCCTTCATGTAAGCATTGACATCTAGGTCTCTTTGTTTCAAGTTTTGTAGTCTCTTGTGGAGTTGTACCTCATAATCCCCTGGTAGGAATTGTGCCTTGATCCTAATCTTCATTCTTTCCCATGAAATGATCTTCGTTTTACCTCCTTGCACTCTCTCTTCTTGCATCATGTTCCACCATATCAAGGCAAATCTTCTCAACCTTGATTTTGCCACATTCACCTTTTTATCCTTTGTCACCTCCTTGTAACCAAAATGATTGTTCAGAGCATCCACCCAATCAGTTAACTCCTCTCCATTGAGATTCCCTCCATAGGTAGGTAGCCCATCAAGATTGTCCTTAGAAATGGACTTGACCGCATCAAGGAAACGTCTTTGGTCTTGTGGCATTGCAGTTGTCCCATCTTCCTTTTCTTACCCTTATTCTTCTCCCTCAGTCTCATCTCCCTACTCTGTCTTAACCTTCTCTTTAGCCTTCTTGGCATCTAGAGTCTCTCCTCCATCTTCATCCTTTGTTTTCAAGTCTTCTATCATCTGGGCCACCAAGTCCTTAATGGCCTCTTGAGTCATTGCTTTAGGTGGCATTGAACTTGCTTCAGATTCTTCAGGGTCTAACATACACTGACTGATTCTATGGGTTGGCTCTGATACCACTTTGATGAAGAGGTCTTGTGCCTAGCTCTCCAATTCACTCTTACTCACCCCAACTCCTCAACTCACCCTTCTACTCAAGCTCCTCCAAGGTAACTTGTTAGGGTACACTCCTTACACCTCCAAGGCCTAAACTCTACTATATTTTCTCCTAGTTATAGCCACTTGAGGTTTCTTGTTGGTTTTGACCCAAATCTCTAATTTTGACATGGTCTCCTACTAGGTTCCCAAAGCTCCAACTAGGCTCCAAAGACCTCCACCAAGGATCTTCACTCTAACAATATGTTTAAAGGTTGTGGTTATGTTGTGCAGGTATGTTCAAGGTCACTTTATGCATTGACAAGGTCTTCACCTTCCTCCAAAGCCCTAGGCTTTCAACTTGCTTCTACCAGCTGTTATTAGGCCTAATTGAGTAGCCCTTATTTGACTTTTTTTTGTCTTCTTCCCAAAAATTTCCTAAAAACCACAAGATATTTTTACATATTCAGATACCCATTTGGAACTTAAACAATATCACTCAGTTTCCCATCTGGGTTTTTTGTACAACTAGGGTTACTGAAAAAGAGCTATTTTTAAGGGGTTTAGGGCTTCCAAGCAATTTTGGAATATGTGCTCCAAACTCTTCACCAGTCACAATAACCAACCCAAAAAAACTTTTATTCTTTTATTAAACTCATATACCTTTCCAAAACACTATGGGTTGCTGGGGTGTCACTTCTCTATGGCTCTAAAAATCAGCAATCTATGTTGCCCTCACACAATAGCTACAAGCTTGTGTGTTATTCATCTCACCCATTCTCCTCCTTGTGGCCTGAAAAAACACAAAAAACCTACTCTAAAAATATTTAAAGATCCTACCCAATCCATCCACTAGATTTCAACTTGTGCCATTCGTGGATGCTCAGGTAAAATGCATTTTTACAATCAAAACCCCAAGTTTCTAGGATTTGTGAGCAACTTTTACAAAAAAAGTGATAACTTTTGATCCAAGGAACTTCAAGCCTTCATATTATATTGGTTGGAAATATAAAACTAATTTATAACTTCCTCTACTATTATGAGCACCATACCAAACCATACAGGCCATACAAAAGCAAAAAATCAAAGCAAAAACAGTCCAAACATGAGGAAAAGCATAGGAAACCCTTGGCAAATGAATTGAATGCAAACCAAAAGTTGATTAACCTGTTATTGGAGATGCTTATAAGGTCTTACACACCATTTTAATTTGTTTCTAATCAACTTCCAATGCCATTTTCTTCATGGACAACTTTTGCCTAAAGATGCAAAAGTTGTCATGACCAATTTTTGACAACTTTTACCTATGAGTGCAAAAACACACTCCAAGGCTCTCAAGGCCTGAAACATCACTCAAATGGCATCCCATAATGTATTTAAACCATTTCCAAACATTCTATCAAGTTTATAGGCATCCACCTGGTACAAACCAAAAATTGACATTTTGACAACATTTCAGGATAATGACAATTTTGGATCTTGAGCACAACAAAATTGTGGACAACCAAACTATGGCTTCAAAAAGCATCATAGGATTTATTCCACCTTATTACAACATAAAATAACTTTAAATCACACAAAAACTCTAAAATGAAAGAAAAGACAACTTTGAGCTAGGTGCTTTGCACCACAAACGAATCTTGAAGTCCTTCTGTCTACAATTTGCATGTTCAAATAATGAGGCAAAGTACGAGGGATTGATCCAAGGTCTGAGCCTAGTGGAGAAGATGGTTATTGATCAATTAAGAGTCTTGGGTGACTCTGAACTGGTAGTACACCAAGTTCAAGGAATTTCCATCACCAGGCATGTCCGCATAAGATCTTTCCGCGCCAAAATGTGGGATTTAATTGTAAGCTTCGACACTTTCAATATCCAGAATATACCCCAAAAAATAAATGCTATTGTCGATCAAATGGCTACAATTGGATCACAATTTGACCCTGATGCGGATTTTCTCACCAATTCCCAAGTAGTTTGTGTGGTCTTACGTCCGGCTATCCTTGATAACGATACCCACTAGCAAGTCTTTGAAAGTGATAAGCAGATTGCACGGTTCATTCAAAACTCAAGGGAGTTTGCAAATCAGCTGCAACCTAAATTGAAGGAGGCCCATGAAAACCAAATCCTCCAGCTAAGATCCAATAAACTTCCTAATGGTCTAATCACCCTAGAGAATTTGTTCGAACATGATGATGCCAAAAAAGATAGGTGAAAGCTTACGGCCGATAAAGGAGATTATACCAAAATGTTAGTAGGAGATGGTAGGATACTCAAAGTAGGAAAAGATGCTTCTCTGGAAGACAGAAGATGCTTGACCCAATATTGTGATGAGTACATCGGTGTCCTAGCATGGTCTTACAAGGATTTGAAAGGTTATGACCCCAGTGTCATTCAGCATACTATCGAACTAATTGATGGAGCTAAGCCAGTCCAATAGAAGAAAAGGTTGGTTAACCCAAAGATTGAGTCCCTCATGGATCAAGAGTTGAGGAAGTTGATCAAATCATGGTTTTATCTACCCCACTAAACACAGGACGTGGGTGTCCAATTTGGTGCCCATAAGGAAAAAGAATGGAGACATTCGGCTCTGTGTAGATTTTAGATATCTAAATCAAGCATCTCTCAAAGATCACTACCCCTTGTTGTCAATGGAGCAGTTGTTGAGAATGGTGACGGGATTAGAAATGTTCTCAATTCTTGATGTTTTCTCAGGATATAATCAAGTCCTAATAAAGCCAAAAGACCAACACAAGACAACTTTCACCACCAAGTGGGGAATGTTCGCATACCAAAAGATGCCTTTCGGGTTGTCAAATGTTGGAGAAAATTTCTAAAGAGCTATGGATTTGGCCTTTTAAGAACTCTTCAATAAAATTATTTGATATACTTGGATGACCTAACAGTGTTTTCTAAACATCGAGAAGATCATTTCGATCATCTCAAGCTGGTTTTCCAAAAGTGCCCTGAGTTTGGGATTTCGTTAAACCCAAAGAAATGTATCTTCGGCATCCCTCAAGGTAAGCTACTAGGACACATAGTGTCCAAGGAAGGTGTCTCCATCAACCCTGACTAAGTCAAAGCAATAAAATATCTTCCCCTTCCGGCCAATAAAAAGGGAGTCCAGCCTTTCTTAGGAAAGGTCAACTTTGTCAATCATTTTATTTCTGATTTTTCCAGAATAATAAGGCCCGTCATCTTGATGCTCAAGAAAGAGACACATTTCAAATGGACTACCAAAGCCAAAGGAGCTTTTGACAAAATCAAAGACATCATCTGTTCAGCCCCCATGTTATCTAACCTAGATATGTCAAAGAACTTCATAATGTATGTTTTTTCAGGTTAGTATAGCACTGTCATGGTCCTGACCCAAAAGGATGACGAAAAGGGGAGTGAGCATCCTATAGCCTTCCATTCGAAGACTCTCAAAGAATATAAAGCTAAATATAACTTCGTCAAAAAACAAGCCTTGGTTGTGGTGAAGGGATTGAAGAAATTTAGGCACTTCATTGTCTACAACAAGACCACTGTGTATGTAGCTCACCCTACAGTCCGAGAATACATCATGGAAGGTGACATCATGGAAAAGATGGCTAATTGGATTGCTAAGATCTTGGAGTATGACGTTTATGTCAAGCTGACAAAAATAGTTCACGGCAAAGGCTTATGCGAATATGTAGTTCAGGAGTACGAACCCCATGAAGACGAGATGGCCATAGAGGAAGTCATGATGGTTTCCCCCAAGTCTCCAAACACATGTTGGATGGAGGCCTGAAAGCATTACATGAAGACGGGGATTTTCCCCGAAGGTCTCCCTCTGAAAAAGAAAAGGTTCTATAGACTTCAAAACAACGGTTTCCGCTTGGTAGATGGCATACTTTTCAAAAGGAATTTTGATGGGGTTCTGCTCTGCTACATAGATCAATGCCAAGCTAATAAAAGCCTACACGAATTTCACTATGGCTCATCGGGAGGTCATTTCTTAGCATAAACAACTATCATCAAAATCACTCGTGTCGGATATTTTTGGCCTTCCATGTTCAAATATGTACACACTTTGGTGAGAGAATGCAAGCAGTGCCAGTATTACACTGGTAGGGGCAGAAAAGCAACAATGCCACTCAGACCCGTGATGGTAGAAGAGCCTTTTGCTCAATGGGGACTTGACTTCATAAGGATGATCAACCCCCTAAACTCGATCAAACATAAGTGGATCTTGACCGCTACTGATTACTTCACCAGATGGTCTGAAGTCGTCCCCTTAAAGAATTCATCAGAGAGTGAAGTGTTGACATTCTTGGAAGATTTGGTGTGTCGATATGGTCCACCGAAGACCATTACATCAAACAACGTGTGTGCATTCACCGGTTCGCAAATCACCCAATTTACCCTTAGCAAAGGTATCTATCT
The DNA here is from genome assembly GCF_030272615.1 of Cryptomeria japonica. NCBI lineage: Eukaryota > Viridiplantae > Streptophyta > Pinopsida > Cupressales > Cupressaceae > Cryptomeria > Cryptomeria japonica. Next base: position 323,014,130 of record NC_081409.1, on the reverse strand, counting down.
CAAAACCTCCTCTAACTACTACCCTCAGGAGAATGGGCTTGTCGAGTCCACTAATAAGAACCTTATCAGGCTCATCAAGAGGATAGGCTCAGAATACAAGAGGGAATGGCACCACCCCTTGAGGAGCGCATTGTGGGCAGACCAAATAATGCCCATGCAGGTCTTGAAGAAATCCCCATACAATCTTGTCTATGGGAAGGATGCATGGTTTCCCATCTCTTTAGAGGTCCCAACCCTACAGCTACTCAAGTCCATCGAAGTGGTAAAGAATGGCCCCATGGTCGTGAGGTTGGCAGAAATTATGGAGCTCGAAGAAGCTAGAGAGACAGCTTTCGCATCTCTCCAAAATTGATAGCAAACCATCAAGAGGTGGTTTGATAGCAAAAAGAGTTCCAATCCGGTTTTCGAACCAGGGTACCTCATGCTGAAGTATAATGAAAGAGCGACCAAGCCTGGTCAGCATGCTAAGTTCAACAAATTGTGGGAGGTGCCTTTTTGCATCGTAAATTGCAAAGGTTATAATTCATTTGACCTTGACGATATGCATGGAGACTCTCTCTGGATCCCAATCAATGGGTTCCACCTCAAACCATTCCATTAAGGTTTTCCCTCTCTAAATGTATATATTATAAATAGTGCTTTTGTGTGCCTTATTTATTTTAATTATTCTCAGTAGTAATCCAAGCGAGGTAATTGAAATTACAAGATATGCCATGATTAAGCAAAAGGAAAAAACTATCATATTATGGACATTTTGTTCTTTATTTTACATTTCAAGGGCGGCCCTTTGACCCTGTTTTACAAAAAGTAATAAGACAAAGTGCTACAAGACAGGCTACCACTTTCTCATTGATCATCCTCATCTTCTTCATCCTTCATCTGGAAGTTCAGGTCCCCACTATCATCTAGAGTATCATCTCCCTCTGATCACTCATGGCCATGATTGCCATCAGGCATCCCAGCCATGTAGGTAACAACTAGGTTCGGTTTATGTGCACCATCGAAACCCGAGGGAAGATGTAGTCCCTGAAATCAAAAAACCATTCAGTACCATCCAGAACATGGACTATCATGTGAACCTGCAAGAGTAATTTTGCAGCAAGCTCGGCGCAAAACCGATGGGAAGATAGCGTCATCGTCCTCAGACCACCAACAAGCTGGTGCCAAGTTACTTCGTAGCCAGAAGTAACAAAGTGCCTCATATCAGATTCTAGGGGGAGGCCCCTGAAGGGGACATGGTATGCCACTACATCTTCCAACCTGCACATATAATCCTGAGAAAAGCGTACCTTGGTGAGCTGCGAAGCCAATAGCCCAGCCAACCTGAAATCAAGCAACAAGGCCACGAAGCGTGAGTAGATATCTGTGTTTACACGGTACCGATCTGCATTGTCAATGAAATCCTTGCCAAGCACCCATTTGACGGCAATGATTATCAAGGGATTATTTCATTGTGTCATCATCTGTAGCCTCCAGTCAGAAATGTTCCCAAGGAAAGCGACCTGCACTTTGCTACTAACGAGCCTAACAGGAGTATCCATCTTCTGAAGAAAACTCTGACGTTGAGGCTAGCATTGTGCAAAGGAATGTCTGAAAAGACATATTTATAACGGAATTCTAGCTCAAGGTGACGAGTAGCTGACACCAATGCTCTCAAACTCCAACGCTCCTGTCATTCTCCATTAATTCGCACAAGGGAATGAACTTTGATTCAGAGTTGGCGATGTCCTGCCCGGTACCTCAAAGTAGGAGTTTATGCAAGCAAATACCATGCGTATGTGTAGGTACATCACATTTAAACCAAAACCTCTGCAAGATTGTCTCAACTTGTGCGAGCCTCATTGTCTGCCGATCTTCTCGGTTAAAGAGGAGATCCGTCTGGACAAGGTTTTCATCTCAAGTGGCTTCAAGCAACAGCGGGCTAAATAAGTGCTCTCTTGGAAAGCGATAATGGCGGTGCTTGTCCTCATCATAAATCAATTTTAGCTACAAAATAAGCTAGCATACATGTCAACGGATACTTGCCATTAAGCGTTCACTTTTGTGAAAATCTAGGTGCACAGCACATTTAAGGAATGTGGTTGCCCTTTTTTCATCTTATTACTCTTTTGTAGCCTAAGTGTTCAGGGAATGGAATTTGATTCAAAGTTGGTGATGTCCTACCCGGTACCTCAAAGTAGGAGTTTATGCAAGCAAACACCATGTGTATGTGTAGGTACATCCCATTTAAACCAAAACCTCTGCAGGATTGTCTCAACTTGTGCGAGCCTATTTGTTTTCCGATCTTCTCAATTAAAGAGGAGATCCATCCAGACAAGGTTTTCATCTCAAGTGGCTTCAAGCAACAGTAGGCTAAATAAGTGCTCTCTTGGAAAGCGAGAATGGCGGCGCTCATCCTCATGATAAATCAATTTCAGCTGCAAAATAAGCTAGCATACATGGAAATGGAAGCTTGTCACTAAGCGTTCGCTTTTGCAAAAATCTAGGCACACAGTGCATTTAAGGAATGTGGTTGCCCTTTTTTCATCTTATTACTCTTTTGTAGCCTAAGTGTTCATTTTTCTCTCGAGTTTGAAAGGTTGCCAGAGGAAAGGCCTCAAGCTGAAAATGGAAGCCGAAACCACATCTTCAGGCTCTGCTCAAGGAGGACTATGGGTGGATACTTTTGGAGAGCTCCCGTACTCATCACATTCCATTCCTCCCAAGGCAGAATACTCGAGAACCAAAATCAAGATGAAGACGGTCACTCGCAATATGTCCGTTGTGTTAGATTCTTTTGAAAATGTCTTTGAACCTGAAATTTGCAAGCAGCCCAAGAACCTCAGAGAGGTTGCATGCAATAGAATTCTCCACCACAAAGTAGAGTCACAATAAATGGCAACTCATTTCTGGGGTAATGGTGCACCTCAATTTGTGGTCCCCATGGTTCCATATTATCCAAAGCTCGTAGCGGTCTGTGCTGACAGTTTTGATCCCACCTCCTGTTCAATCAGTGACTCATCTTTGAGGGTGGTGATTTCCCCATAAGCTATTAGGAATATGATGTGTTGTCCCATTTTCGAAGGGACGGAGGTATTCTCTGAGACTACAATGAAGGAATTTTGGGGCACCATAAGAGATGCATTGTCTTTTTGCCAGAGTACACTCAAGCGGAGTCTGTCTTTTGGGCTCCCAAGGTTTCCCTTGTCCCACAGCGACCTGAAGCATGAGGATCTCAAAGATATTTCCTCCACCCTTTCCTAGTTATGCAGTCACAATAATGATCGACACATCATGGTCACGGTGATGGGTTTTCTTTTTAAATGCAAAAAACAAAGGGGGTCTTTCCATTTTAACTTATTGGTTTTTATAGCTAGAGCCATGGTGAAGCAATTATCAGAATTTCAGCAGTTGTGGTGGTTCAGGTTTTCCTCAGTCTTAGTCCATCTGCTCTTGCACCAAAACGAGGCCTTCTTCAGTCAACACATGCGATTGGCGACCTGTGATGAGTCAGGAAACAAGATGTCGGTGTCGGCCTGGACACCCTTATTGCTATCTTCCTTTGATGCATACCAGTTTTTGGACTTTTTCCTGACTCTCATGCTTAAAGATTTTGGTTCAATCCCTAAAGAAGCACTGGCCCATTTATCTCAAATCTAGATGAACTGGATGTAAAATGAGTGCCCTCCCTATGATTGGTTCATAGGTCATGATTTTTCTTTCGTCCAAATACATGGTTTCTCTGAGGAACCTTTCTGCTTGCCCATCTATGTGACTAAGAGGACCCTTGCTCTAGAGATCGTGTGGTAGTTGGTGAGGACTGAGAGATTCATTGGAGCAGGAAAGCACGATACCACTATTTCTGAAGACCACAAGGTGATTGGTCCAATCACTCTAGTACGAAGAAACATCACAGAAGAGGTCCTGACATCTAAGCCAGTGTAGCTCAAGCTGGTAGTGATTGATGATTCCTGGAGCTATGACCCTGATGGTTGCCTCAGTAAGAGGAAAATGCAGTAAAGCATGAGCCATTGAGCTCGTGGGAGGGGCATACAAACCCTTAGGTTGATGACCCAAATTTATATGTGGGTCTCGATGATTTTCCTATCCTCAAGCGCCCTCCATGGTTGAGCTTTTATATAGTCTTGCAGAGGTACAACCCTATGAAGCCTATTCTTCGGACGATGTTAGAAACCATGACTTTGGATGCCTGGCCCAGGAAAAAGAGGGAAGATTTTTGGATCTATTGGCAGTAAGTAAGTCAGCCTAGAGCTAATATAAGGAATGCCCCCTTGGATGAGTGCTTTGAGTTAGAATGGCATCAGCTCAATAAATCAGATGAAGGGACAAGTGACAGTTCCCCATGTGGAGACTCGTCCCCCAAGGTGGCCCCACTACCGGATGAAGAGGTTATAAATATCGAAGGGCAAGATTTAGAGCCCCATATCCTCCTTCCTCTAGCTAGTTCCACTCACAGGCCCTGTTCCCGGGCTGGTAAGAGACAAGCTGAGAAGCAGGCACGTGACCCCCTCCAAGAAAAAGGCAGCATCTGAGTTTAGCAAAGAAGAGTTCTCCTTCTCAAACCCCAGGGGTCCTTTCGGATTTGTAGTGGTTGTTGACTTCTATGGTTAAAGTACACCCTTCTTTATCATTTTATTCTGCTCAAGTTATGTCCTCTGTTATCCCTCTTATCACAATGCAAACCCAAGTTCCCACTGCCCTTACGTTGGCACCCGTCAGGATGTCAGTTGAACCCCAAGATGCATTCCCGCATGCTTCCATTCCTTTCCCGGCCCCCGCTTTTATCCCCACAGTATTTTCCATGCACATGTCTGAAGCAACCTCTGTTTCACGTAGGATTGATTTTGAAGAGTCCACTCCTCCCTCAATTATGAGGTTAGTGTCTACGAGTCCTTTTTGATTTGGAGCCTCTCCTTTCATCCCATTGTTTTCCTCGTCAACCCTTTCTCATCCTATTCAAACCAATTTTGGTGGGCCTATTTCCCAGTTCCCCTTTGTGGTTCCCCCTGGTGCACCGTTTGCATGCCAGGCTATTGATAACCCAGATGATTTCCAGCAACAAGTCACCTATTCCAAGACTGTTCTCATTGATAGAATAGGCAAACGAAAATAAGAGGGTGCACGTCCATCTCGTCCACACCTACAGACACATTTTAGTGAAGAGAAAGATTGTTTTTTCTTTGCAAACCGTTTTCCCAAGGTTGATAAGCCAAAATCCCAAATGAGGCCCAATAATTATACCTTGCATGCTATCGACGTCAACCTTCTGAATGCTACGGCATCTAACAAGGTTGAAATGATGGAAGAGACTTCAAAGTTTGTTTCTTCAGACTTCATCAAAAAGAGTCGTCGCCTAGAGAAGATACAAGCGGAGAATGCACATCTTCGAGAATCCCTGACCCAGTAGAGGAAAGAAGACAAGGCCCAGAGTGCAAAAATCAATTGCCTCCAAGGTTTGCTGACATAGGCCAATTTAGAGAAGGGACAGCTGCAGTCAGCCCTTAATAACGTGAGCTCCCAGTTGAAGGGTCAGGAGGTGACAAGGAACGTGGCCTTAAAAGAATTGCAGGAGAAAGACCTGGAGATCCAGTAGCTAAGAGCAACTTCTAGAGATGTCACCCAAGTGCAAGTTCAGCTGCACGAAGAAGTCTGCTTAAAGGAAGAGTACGCTCGACAGCTGAGTGACACACAGGTTATGCTTTCAGAGGAGAAGGTGTGATTTGAAGCAGAGTTGCGTCAAAGTGAAAACAGCCTAGAATTGTTTGAAAGGAAATTTCTAGACACAGAGGTTTTGTTGTAGCAAGAACGGGACAGTAAATTGCAGCTCCAACAAGCAGTGCAAGATGGAAGTGTCAGGATCCTCGCTCTAGAAATTCAGGTGATCATTGAGAAAAATAGGTGCAAGGAGCTGCAATGTGAAGTGGCTTCAAAAAGCGAGGAGGTCTCACAGTTGCTAAGTATTCCTCCTCCCATGTAGGTTTCTCAAGACTTTTCAATAATTCTAATAGAATTGTATGTTTCTCATTGGGAGATAATTAAGTAATATAGCCCCTCACTACAGCCCATGTTGAGGGTCATTCAAGAAGCACCATCTCTCTGTGCTAAGGCAGGAGCCCTTGTCAACAGCTCTATGGTCATCCTTGGTCCTAAGATCCCGATGGCTCGAGACCTAATCCAAATTCTATACACAGCCCAGGATGAAGAATTGAGAGAGAAAGGGATTGCAAACCGTCGGCAACTAATCAAGAAGATGAATGTTTTCATTAATCATCATAGAGTGGTCATGCACATATCAGCGGCACTTGAGCCTTTGCAAGTCTCTGTCCCAGATATCAAGCAGCATATAGAGAGGTTTATTTCATTCGGCTTGCCTTCTCCATTCCCCGTTGATGGTTTTGTACTGGGGGTTGAACAACTATTAAGTCAGGTCGAGCATTTCCAATAGGATAGGACTTTCATCCAGTGCCTAAATGACATCATCTCGGCAAAAGAGGTTGAACGTCTCCTGCATCCCCTAGCTCAGCTCTATACGCTCTTGAAGTTGGTCCATGATGAACCAGTAGGCTTGCCTTTTGATTAAATCATCTACTTGGATCAACATTATCAAAATCTGGAAGTGCAAGTATTGCCCTTCGAGGAATATTGGTCCTCATTGCAGCAAGTCTTTGACCTACTCCGCCCCATCTTGGCATGAAGTTTGGTCTCTGAACCAGCAATTTTGGGTTCTTGCATTCTGTAGGAAGAATTCTCCCTTTTAGTCACCAGGAAATGTTCACATTATTTTCAGTTGAAGTCCACAGGCCAAATGTCATCTCGTCATTGCCCCTAGCAGCCCGCATTTTATGTTCTAAGTTTGGAGGAACGTGGAGTTGCCAAGTGGATCAGTTTTTGATGACTCAGAATTCTGTTGGACCCCACCCTGTGTCTTCAGAAAGATGGAGACGCACGGCATCTCCGCACTGTCGGTATTATTTTTGTTTGGATGCCCTTATATGGGGGTCCCCCTAAGATGCCACATGTTATATAGGGTGTGTTGTCTGCCAGGTTGTGGTTAGCACAAACTATTTTATGTTCGGGCAGGTGTAGAGATCATCGCAGCTGAATGGGAGTAACAACCTCGGAGGCCATTTTGCTAGGTGTGTTCTTGCGGGTTGCCACGACAGTGGTTTTCTATTTCAAAGGTGGTTGTGCATGGCTGGCAGATGTTTGAGTTGTTAGCAGAGTCATGGGCTCTATTTATGCTTTGTTTTTTCCTGTTTTGGGAGTTCAAAACTTGGAAACAATAATTAAGTTTTCTTAGATAGAATTTTAGCCTTTTAGTTTTTGTTGTTTCCTGAGGAAAGGTTAATCATATTGTGTCTACAGCCTTTGTGATGCCTCTTTTTAGTATTCTTTGATGGTTTTCTGCATTTTTCCCTATAATTCTAATGACTTTAGAAATACATATCTAAGACTTTGTCAATTAAACTATGTTTTGCACTTGTTATCTGGTAGATGTGTGATTGATATTTCTTTATGTTGCAAAGGGATCTTAATTGTGACTTAATTATGGTTATGTTCGGATATGTAGATTGTTGAATGGGCTTTAAAATCGTATGCCTTTGGGTTTTATATGTTGTTAATGCTTTTAGAAAATGCTATGGTGTATCACCTCAGTAGTTTAGATCACTTTGCTTTAAGTTTCTTCTTTCCCTTTTCCCAAAACTATTAGGAAGAGTCGGTTTCTTAAATCTGGAGGTCATTCAATGAGTCTCACGCAATAGGTCCCCCATCACTAAATTTCCCATAAGGTTGTCTGCTTTCAAAGTATAATTTAGAGTCAACAAAACCCTCATGAGGGAAAAACCCAGCCTCCAAAAGCATCCATACTCCATTGTATTAATCAGTCATAAAGGAACATAGAGTAACAATCAATACCTCTAAATCATCAAGCCCTCCAATGCACTCCCATGTGTCCAAGCATGAATCCAAACATCTCATGCCATGCTTCACAAATGCAAAACTTCAAAAGACTCAATACAATGACAGCCCAAAACCACTAGCCAACCTTAACCACTAAACATGTGCTTGCTTTTATAGATAAAAGCTTACACAAAATTCCATGCCCCACCATGAGGCCAAGAGTACATAACAACCAAGAACATGAAAATGCGAATATTTTTTTTTTTGAATAGATCAATATAACATATACAAATGCTAAAAATATAGTTAAACAAAATATAAAATGAATCATTTAACAAATTTCCTCAAGGCCCCATAACAATGTTACACAAGGTTATACATCATCTCAATTAATTACAAGGAGCTACCCTAATTTGCATTACAGAATAGTACATGGATACAAGATTCTTGTTACAATGGTTGACAATTTACATAAGAGTTTCATATACAAAATGATAGATTCACAATATACAAATCTCCAAAAGTCCCATGTAGGGAAGTATACATAAATCTAGTGCATCAATGATAGTCTTCAACTCTTCTCTGAACCAACACAAACATGAAGTTGAAAGAGCCAAACCCAATGGGTGCGAAAAGCACTCCACCCAACCATGTGGCACCAAAATATGTCCACCCCCCGTGCTAGGAGGTACTAGTCAGACCCACTAGGTGAAAGCAAGATATACAAGGATACCAACATGACTCACAGGAAAAACAAAATAACAATATCGTCAAGGAATCAGTTAAACTAAACATTTATGAGGCTCACAAGAGAACACATAGATACACATAAATAACAATGAAACACCAGAGGTTCGAGCGCATTCACAAAGGGTGACAAGAATGAGAAAACCAACCACTTCTGAAAACTCAACAACACATAGAAGGATAAAGATGTGGGTTACCACTAGGTTGCAAGGGAAGACTGTCATCATTAGGATGTCATGGGTTACCCTAGTAGATCTTCACTAGGTCACGGCCCCCACCCTAGGTTACCCTGGTGACCTCTCCTAACCCTCGGCCCCCATACATTCACTAGCAGACCACACCAACCTTTCAAGGAGACAAGATTGGTGGAAGCCATTCTAGGCCCTTCTCTACTTATCCTCAAACCTATACGAGTGTTTGTGGACAAGGAGGCATCAGAAAATTATCTAAATTAATGTGATCTATCTACCCACCCAAGTTCATTAATTAGGTTATCACTTGTTTAGAAAACTTCCATTAGGTTACCCTAGCAACCACTTTGGGTCTCAGCCTCCAATAGAAGCCACTCCCCCTACTTGCACCTAGGATTCAAAATAAACTCAAGGCCAAGATATCCAAAACACAAAAGGTAGGATTCCAGCCATAGCATGGCTTAGTACACATGCTAGAAAAGACCCACACACCCCCCCCCCCCCCCCCCCCCGCTAAAAAAAAAAGAAGTAATAACTTCAATAGGCTAGGAATAACCATCTAGTACACAAAATCCACTGAATTCAAAATATCAAGAGAAATAGTACATCAATGATTGTCAATCACAAAACATTCAAGGACAATGAGAACATGCACAAAGGAACTCTAACACTGACCAAGCCTCTGGAAGCTAAATACAATTAAAGAACCATATCCAAGTATCTGACAATGATGGATAAACAACCAATACCATGGACTCATAAAGCCAATGTAATGGGTACAATTCTACTATTAAACCAAGGAGTTCAAGATAACATGTATAACTTCATTAAAACAAAATCCAAAATATTAACGATTCATTCGATTCACACTTACACATTAAAACTAACTTTAGTATGATTAATTCTTTATAATAATAACTAAGTACATTTCTACCGATTTCGCAATTCAAGACTAAATCAGTAACAATACGAATGAATTTAGAGCTCAAAATTAAAATATACATTTATTTATACACTCATATTATGTCCCAAATAAAATTGAATTTATAACACAATTCTGAATATCTACTTTATTCCACAATAGAAAATGAAGAGAAACTTTTGAATATATATATATATAATCACATCTAAACTGAAATCTGCCAAAGTTCCCAGAGATAAACCATAAATAAATAAATAAATAAATATATATATATATATATATATATATATATATATATATATATATATATATATATATTCACTTAATATTATTAAAATACGAAAACATTATAACCGACTAAGCCAAAAACCAGAAACGTTGTACAGTGGGCAGTATGTAAGGTGGTCGTTGGAGGAGAATACAGGAAGGAGGGGGCCACAATCTGCCCACCCCGTGGGTGCAAGACTCCCCATGACTGTGTGGAGAGTCATCCCACTTCGTGGATTTCATCTCCCCCACAGTTGTGGGATTGATCCTCCCCACAATCCAACGACAGACAATAAAATAAAACAGTGTCGAAAGAAAATCGTTTAAATAGTCTTGCTTAAGTAATACGATATTATTTCAATTTATATATTATAATATATAAGTGTGTGTGTGTGTGTGTGTGTGTGTGTGTGTGTGTGTGTGATTTTTTAATTAAATCTAAATCTAAAACCAAAGTTCGTACATTTCACAGAGAGATGAAAAAAAAATACTTTTTTTTAATTAGAAATCTAAATGCCCACATTTATTAACGGATTATTCTAACTATAGATTATAAAATTAAATAAAGAGCAATTTCGAACTTGGAAAATTCAATAGCCATAGAAACAATAAGTCTTTTAAATAATGAACCCCAAAACATGAATCCAAATGCCTAAATTATATAAATGGATTTCATTGCAACTATAAATTTCAAATAAATAGATAAATAAATAACAAATTAGATTCTTATAGATTCAAAGCCATCAAATACTTTTTTTTTCAGTCATTTCGAATTTCTTTACACAAAAAACAAATAGGCCCAACGAAATCCCATTTTTTCCTGAAAAACTAAAACCCCCTTTCAAAATTGATCTTTCCCAAAATATAGACAAATCCATTGTAGTACTCGGCTTCAAATAAAAAAAAACAATCAACAAATTTTATTCAAGAAGCCCAAATTTTAGCATGCATGGAAAGAAAAGATCAGATCCTTACCTTATTCGATATTAGAGAACAGAGAAGACTAAAAATTTCCAAGAGATACTCGGCACGATCCAAATCCAGGAGCTTCAACAATCTTCCACCCAGACTTCTAGAACAAACTCCCCAAAAAAAAATTTGAAAAACCCAAGATCAAGAGCAAAAATGAAAAAATACAGAGCAAGAGCATTCACGGCGACCACTAGCTTTTAAAAAAAAAAAAAGCAAAGAAAGCTAAATAAAATATCTTTTCCAAGACATGTAGATTCCTCCCTTAATTAAAAATATTAATTATTTTAGTTATTAATTTGTAACTCCCACTCACATGCAAATATTCTAATTTAATATTAATTCTTTTCTTTAAAAAAAACATTTTATTTAAAAAAAAAAAACAAATAGGAGATAATTGACTTTAGAATAGTTTATTACCAAAATATTTTATTATAATTTCTAATCAATTAATCCTACCAATTAATAAATTAATCTAAGTCCTCAAGTTACTTAATAAATAAGTCAAAAGGAGAACTAAAATTAATTTATAATTAATTAATCTTTAAAAACACAAATATTATGTTTGAATTAATTAAATAATTTAAATCTTAAAGTTCCACTAATTTTCCAACTTATTAATTAATTAAATAAATAATCCACTACATCTAATAATCATTTTTCAATATTACTAGCTATAAGCAAGAGCAACAAGTATACGACAATTCAAAACACAGAGTACTAACAAAGGGTGATGACTGACAAGACCTAACAAACAAGGAACTAGGGTGCCTGACGGGGGTCTAATTGATATCTCCTTGACCACTTTACCATTGGGTTGGAGAGCACGCTCAGACCTGAAGATTCAGGTGGAGTCAATGCTCGGTACCTACAACTACATAAACAAATTGTTGAGCATATATATATATATATATATATGTATATGTATACATATACATATGTACATATGTATATTGTATACATATACATATGTACATATGTATATGTATACATATACATATGTACATATGTACATGTATACATATACATATACATATGTACATATGTATATGTATACATATACATATGTACATATGTATATGTATACATAAATATATATATATATATGTACATGTATATATATGTATGTACATATATATATATACATGTACATATATATATATACATGTACATATATATATATGTACATACATATATATATATGTATATATATATATATATATATATATGAAGCACAAAATATCATACCGTGAGTAGGGAATGGAAGCAACGTAGCTTGCCTGTAGATAGCAGTGCGGAGCTTTTCCCCCTCACCCAAGCACATCAAACATGGAAGTAGTGTACATCAAGTCAGTATACATCAATAAATATAAAGAAACTAATAAATAAACTAATGAAATATCATGTATGAATACTTCTAATAATCACATCATAACCTACATCATATGTTTCCATCGAAGATAATGTCATTCAAATAATGATCACAACCACATAAACACATCAGAGATAATAAGAAACACAAGATCAAGGCAGATATACATCTATAATCATCTAACACACATACCAAATGAAGATACATCACATAACATCACTATTCTGACCCAACACATAACATGTAACATCATAGTCATATAGAAATCTAGGAAACATAAGCAAGCCTCACACTCCAAAATCAAAATCGACCAATACCAAAATTGGGGTCGAACCACACAGAGCACAAAGTCTGACAAACTAAAAGAGGGAAGGACACTACACAAAACAACTAGTGGTAAAGCAAAACGATGTGCCACAAAACCGTGTGCTCACAACTACCTTTGACCCCACATTTAATATTGGATACTAAGTTTTCTCTTTTAAATATTTTTCTCCAATATTAAATAAATATAATATGATAATCTCAATGTTACAATACAACTCATCAAATGGACCTCGGAATATTCCCAAGGAATCTCTACATGTTACACGTCCATGTGCAACATCACATAATAAATAAAATATTACAATTACAACATTAGTATGCAAGGTCTACAACACCTATTTTCCCAACACACCATAAGTGGTGAGGGCCTTATTAACTTTAATTGTATCAAACCTTTGTGACTTTAACCATCTAGACCTTTGCATGCTGAAAATTCTTGTTATTGCATTTAATTGATCTTTCCTTTTTGATACCTCTATGATATTCTTCAATCAATGTCAACTTGTCCTTAGCATTGTTCATTATCCCTTCATTTAAATTCATCACTATATTTTAGAGAGTTGGGTCAAATTTTTGTTTGAACTCTTTGTTTACAAACTCTTCACCATACACTAGGAGGTGTCACAAACATATCCCACTACTCTCTCTACAATGGTCATGTCTCATACTTTATATTTTAAGCCCTCTTCTTCAAGAAAGTGTCTTTCAAGATTCCACTCTTCAATCCATGACATTATTTGGGAAATGTTTTCATTCCCTTCTTCCAATAATATATCATTAACCAATCTCTCCATGGCTTGTCATCTAGATAATTGTATGTCATTCTATTGTAACTTACTACTACATTCATCCCCTATCTCAGTTATCTTTTTGTCCCAATGGATAATTTTGTGTCATTTTCATTGGCCATTTTGATAGTATTCTCTCCTTTTTGTGGCAGGTTTTTAATCCATCCCTCAAGTACACCAACCTTATGCTTTTTTCTCTAACTAATTATACTATTTACTATTTGTTCATGAGAGACCAAGGCTAGGATTAATGGTACATCTTCTTGGAACCACCAAACTTTTGATAATTTTTTGCGATTGGAGGATTTGAACTTTTAGTTCTCTTTTCCTATTCTTATCTTTCTTCAATTTGGCTACAATTGCATCCACTTTTTCTTGGATTTCTTCTATTTATTTCTTTCTAGTGGTATATTTCAAGCTGATAGTGGTTATCTAATAATATGCAATAAACATTTGACCTTTGTTCTTTTGAACTATATATATGGCCTTCTGAGAAACTCTAGAGCCTGTTGTGTCCCATTTTATTGTTAACATAACCTTATCCTTCCTTTTAAACTTTAGTGCCTCCTCTTCCTTGAACAATTTTTTAAAATCCAAGGGAACTATTTGCATATTTTTCATTGGATGGACCTTAGTAACAAGCCAGTCAGGAATATTAATAACTTGTTTCTTGCCTCAATTTTCCTCTTGTTGGTTTTCCATTGATTCTTCTTTCTCTTGATTCCCAATTATGGTTTGGTTTGGATTTCACATTTCTTCTTGATTATCATCACCTTGTTGTTAGGGTTTAGGCAAATCAAAGAAACAAATAATATTAATTATAATGCATAATAAAAGGTAAAATACTTATTCACAGCATACAAATTTAACATGGTTCACCTAATATGGCCAACATCCACAATGAAATATTTGCCCACTTTCTTTTATTAATGCATTATTGATGAGTCCTCCATTCATCACTTATTTTTTCAAGTGTACATGATGATTTTTTGCACTACCTTTTGGAGAGTATTTTTGTCCCACTAAGTTTTCTTCTTATCTCAAGTTGTGAGAGATTTGCTTACATTTTTGCATGGGTACCTAACATTGCATAGTACCCAAGATCCATTATTGCATCCTTGCATCATTTCCATTTGTCCACTACTCCCTAAGTTCCACTTAAGCATGGGTGTTAGTATGAACAAGGTTTTTTATATCCATTTTCCGCCTCTATGGTGTGAATAAGATACATTATCTAACTAGTTCCTAGTTAGGACCTTTTCACACAATTCACATGTTAAGTTTGCTTGGTGAGATAGGAAGATGTTTATAAGCTTTTAGGTGTCATGTGATCTTACCTTATCTTACACTAGTTGTCACATGACATAGGATTAAGATGCTTTTCATCATCCTAGTTAGTCCTATCTCTCAACCTTGTCTATATAAACAAGGTCTCATATGTACATTTCATTGTATTGCATAGATTGCATATGCATATAATTGATCATATTGATCTAATATATTTTGCATCCATTATTTCAAATTAATGCTCATTATTTTCTCTCTTATATAAGGTTATTTTGGGTTTTTCAATTGATCCTAAGACCTTGAGTCCTTGAGTGACTCTAACAGGATTCCTTCTTTCTCCTCTAGGACCTCTTGTTCCATTTTCATCTTACATTCTTCTTCCTTCTCATTACAAATATCCATCTCTTCATTATATGACTTCTTAGGAGATTCTTGGTATTGTTCATCTTCTACCTCCTTGGCTTCACCTTATGTTGTATCAACTATGTGACTATTAGCCTTAGCCTGGGATTCCTATTATTTTTGTTTGGTCATATTAATCTTGGATTTGGTTCATGTGGTTCTTTATTTATACATTTGTAGGATGAAATTTTTAAAAGAATGGGATTACTTGGAGCATTCTCCACTTGTTCAATGTAAACCATGGAAGGTACCTTTGTACTCATTTTTAATACCTCATTAAATATGGTGACCATCCTATTTATTTTGTGAAATAATTATAAATGAATTGAATGAGTCTCAAAAATTGGCTCATTGTTTGTATTCATTTCTCTTTCATCATTTTTCAAATCAATAACATTAGGAAGTGAAAATTTGGTGATGTAAACCTTTCTTTCTTCTTTACTTCTTACATTTCCTCTTTGAATTATATGGTTTGGGGAATTTTCCCTAAGTTTTAAATATATTGCTCTTTTACCATCACAAGTGATTTACCTATTGTCTCCTCTTCTATTATAGTCCCATGTTCTCATTGTGTAGGTTGTAGAATAATTGGAGGTGAGGAGGATGGATGGATGAATCTTTTATAGATGGAGGAGTATAATTCCTCATCACACCCTTAGTTTTACTTTCTATATCTTCTCCTAGGGTGGTAGAAATTGGTATTTGTGTTGATGGAAGTGTTTGGGCAACCATTTTAACTTGAGGTAATGTGTATGTGTTGGGTTGAAATACATGTTGAATATTCCAAACAACTAAGAGGGGGGGATGAATCAGTTGTATATTGAAAATATATTACCTTTCCCACAAAAACAAATCTGGTATAGATTAAACTCAGAACACATAACCATGAAAGAGTACACACATGAAACACTGGCTATGATGTGTAAAACTCAAGAAGATAAAAACCATGGAGAATGTTAGTTCTCAATATGAAAACACCTATTAGGGTGACACCGGTTAAGGTGATTTTTACAAGATGGCTCATTGCTAGAATTGCTCACTGTAGGTGGCCTCACTACCTGGATAAAACCACCAGAAAAACAAGAACGGCTCACTACCCAAAGGAACAAAGAAAGAATCCACCACAAACGCACAACTACCACTTTTTTGCAATGCCGAAAGAAACCTGAGGCTCACTGGCACCGGTACCAAACAACATCAGCAAACAACCATACTAATCAACCACTTCGCATCAACAAAAGATAGATATTCCTTTTACAAATAAATTCCTTCTATATATGGATCCTTCCTTGCTTTCTACATATGTTTCATTACAACCATTCTTTATATACACTAATCTCCAAAATAGATTTTCCAAGTCGGCCAAGGAGTTAAATAAGAAAAATATAATTCAAAATAGGTCTTCACTAAGCATTCTCGTGGTGGAAAGGAATGAAAAGTGGACCACACAACGAAGCAACAAAACATTATCTGAACGCCGCAATCACTCGACCAAAAGATAGAGCATCTAAGGTTAACCGGATCAGGTAAGAACATGGTCAAAAACATAATTCTAGAGCACATCAACATGTGATGAATTAGAATGACATAGATACATGCGTGAATAGCATAAATCCAAAGATGCAATAGGAGATCAAAAAATGTGGAGCTCTTCAAACTTGACATTCATTAAATTATCACTTCATAGACTTCCGGAGCACACCTTTCGAACCTCCAAAACATGAGAGAAGAATCTCAAGACAATCTCCAACAATATGCCAACTCATCATGAATATATTTGTAACAATTCAGAACATCTGGAGAAAAAACCAAACACTGATATGTTGACATCAATGACAGCCATATACAAACATCAATCTACTTCACATTGATAATAATACCCATAGGTGATCCAATGATATTAATGGGGATAAAAAACATTGTTTGATTTGAACTTTGTAATACTTCAAAAATAGTTACTCCTTAAGCTAAAGACATTTCTCTAATTCTTCTATTTTTTTTGCTTCTATTGCCTTCATTTCTTGCACTCTCCTTTTCTTAACTATAAATTCATCAAATTCTATATCATCCTTGTATTTTCTCTTTCCTTCTTATCATTATCCTTGGGATACGTGATGATTATTCCCTTCAATTTTGAGGTTTGGACACATTTGTTAAAACATGTTTTTCTTGCCTCCAGTATGAGATTTGAGATTTCATCAATGGAAGATACCTCTGATGCAACCAGAAAAGGTCTTGAATTGGCTAAAAAAAATTATATTCCCATCATAGCTAGGGTGTAATACCTTTTCATGATCATATTTGATTTGTGGAGGCATATTGTGGGTACCTAGGGTATTCATTTAGTTTTATTCTTCTTATCGATGTACTTCTCTATCCTATGATGGAGACTATAGTTTTGTCTTCTCAACTCAAAAGGATTCAACCCCAACAAATACAATTTTTTGTTTGACTCCTTGGCATTTGCAAGTGCATTGGATTTACACTAGCCTTTATTGTTGGAGAATTTTATGCTTCCTCCTATGTGCAATGATTCAAAAGCCTTGTGGAACTCAATTATTTGTTGAGACAAATCAAAAAAAAAATTGTTTATGTGATATTTAGGTAACACGATGGTTTTCTTAGTAAATTCTTGCATCCTAATATATGTAAATTTGGGAAACTAGATAAACCAACTCTCATGTGGATGAATCGCAATTTGTGCAACTATGGAGATCCTTTGTATATTTGTCTCCTTCCATTGTTATTTCTAACCACATGGTGTAGGAATCAGTGACTCTTTAAAAGTGCCTGATTGTGATAAATAAATGATGAACAGTTAGTACCCAACCGGTACTGAGAGGGGACGAGTGAATAAGTATAGGCAAAAACACTTTTCCTGAACCTGTTTGACTGGAAACACTACACTTTGACTGGCAAGCACTAACACCAGTCTAAACTAGATTACTACCGGTAAAACACACAAAGAATGTGAAAGACATAAACCGGTAACCCTTAGCTTTCCATACAATTTAATACCTCATTTCCACTTCACTCTTATGCATAAACAAGTAATCTATCATCAGAAATATAATGACTGCTAGTTCAACATGTTTTAACACTTTGACATAAAACACTAAACCATCACATGAAAGGCATCACACATGACACACTGATTTTTCACGTGGAAACCCAACTGGGAAAAACCACAGTGGGGATGAATACCCACAAGTTGTTCTTGAACTCTTTTGAAGTCTGCTATGTTAGGAGCCTAGTCCAGTTAAAGACTATTACAATAGGTTCTACTAGGAACCGATCCTGCTAGGGATCAGCCGATTAAGGGATGGCTACATACCCGGTTAAAGGTTAGAACCCTGTTAAAGGTTACCTCGCAAGAGGATTTGAAGAACTCATTGAATTGAGTCACCCTGTTAAAGGATTTACACAGAAGCCTGTTAAAGCTACCTAGTTAAGGGATTTTCCAACTGCCGAAATGGTTAGAAGTCAATAGGTAATACATTGATCTAATAGCAGCACTCAATGCCAAGGCAGATCCACTTTAGCTCCTTTTCTTCTGTAATTCTCCAGTCTGGCAAGAATCAAGTATCACTCTGGGATACACACATAACATTCGCCAACAACTTCAAAATTAAAAACATCATCGACCTTCTAGGAAACAGATAGGTCGGTAGCATAAACCCTAAACCCTAAACATTTAGGTTTTACAATCCAGTCAGTTCAATCCTAACCGTTAATCACACTGCATCAAATACAATAGTCTTGAATAGATCTCAAGCCATTCTCCAACGTTCATTCTTTGCCGCTTCAGGAAGCTAATAACTCATCACACGTTCTCCACTGTTTACAAAGACTTTGCACATTCCCAAGGTAGATAGGATCAATCTCCATGCAAGATCCTCAAGGAAATCCTTCACGCACACAAAGCTAACGTGGCAACACTTATCTGGTCTTCATTACAATGCTAACTCATCACAAGATGTCATCGATTGGATCACACAATCTTGGAATGCGTCAACTGGAAAACCTGAAGCTGAGACTACCAACCGGTAGTCATGCCAAATGAAACCCCGATACAAAACTTCCATTTACCAATTCTCATTCCAATATACCGTTTCACCTTGAACAAATATACCGCTTCACTTTTTCACAAATACCGGTTTACATCATCATATTGGTTCTCTTGCCAGTTTGCTTACTACAACATACTGGTTCATACTTTAGCATATTGACATCAATGACAACATACAATATCATCATGTCATCATGCTCTGCACATAATGCCAACAATCTCCCCCTTTGGCATTGATGGCAATATACAAAGATATATTTCTGCTTCTACTTCACATCTTCTCCCCAATACTGCAAATATCTTTTCCGCTTCACATCTTCTCCCCCCTTGACAACAATGCCAAAGTAGAGGCATACACATCTATGTTCCACTATGTTGCTCCCCCTAAGGAGTAGCACCCTTTAACACACCAATCCTGAAAAGAGATATATCAATGTAATACCTGACTGATGTGGAGCACACACCTTTAGTTCACCTCTTGAAGGGGCAGCACCCCTAATTCACCTCTCAAATAGGTAAAGGTAGCCTTCGGTAGAGGCTTGGTGAATATGTCTGCTAACTGCTCCTTACTGGAAACATGTTACTATACAACCTCTCTGTTCTGAACCTTCTCCCTCGAGAATTGATACTTGAGCTCGAAGTGCTTGGTTCTAGCATGTAAAACTGGATTCTTGGAGATGTTAATTGCACTTGTGTTGTCACAAAATATACTTATCGGTTCAGATACAAGAACTTTGAAAGCATTTAATACATGCTTCATCCAAATTGTCTGGGTGCAGTTCCTAAATGTTGCAACATACTCCACTTTTGCTGTAGACTGAGAGATACAACTCTGCTTCTTACTCATCCATGAGACTAGTCTACCACCAAGAAAGAATGCACCATCGGTTGTGCTCTTCCGGTCGTCCACATTACCAACCCAATCGGCATCTGTAAACACTTTCAGGTTGAAATCATTATTGTATGTATACCATAATCCATAATCAATAGTTCCCTTCAGATATCTCAAAATTCTCTTGACTGCTACCAAGTGGGATTCTCTTGGGCTTTTCTGGAACCATGCAGTAATGCCCACTGTAGGATTTGAGAAATACAAATCCACAGAACCCAAAAGAAACCTGCATGCAAGAAACCTGTCACAGAGAAAGAGAGAGAACGAATACAAGGGTTTTGGCTCTGACAAAGAGAAAAGATGTATTATCAGAGAAAAAAGAATCAAGAATATGAATAATACAAGAGATCAATCCTTATAAAGGAGATCAACACCAAAAGGAAAACCTAACCCTAAGGTGTGAGCATTTAATAATTAAATCTTAATTATTAAATGACTAATGTATGCATAAAGAGAAATCTTAAGAGGAGAGCAAAGTTAATTAATTACTTTACTCTAACACCCCCCCTTAAGATGAGCTACAATGCAGCTACAAACAATGCAGAAGAAAGCAAAGGAACTACAATGCAAAAGAGGGTCCCGGCAACAAGGCCTGAGGGAGAAGCTGGTGATGGAGAATCCATCTGAGGATAGCACTCATCAAACTGGACATCCCGCCGAAACAAGACCTCTCTAGAATCAGGATCAAACAACCTGTATGCCTTAACATCCTCACAGTAGCCAACAAATATGAGTGGTCGGCTCTTCCTCTCCATGGCTATCCGCTGAGCATCAGGAATAAATGCCCAAGCCTCACTACCAAAAACTCGGAATGTAGAAACATCAGGCTTGACATGGGTCCAAGCCTCCTCAGGAGTTATATGTCGTAATGCCTTATGGGGCATCCGGTTCTGAATATAATTGGCACAATTGACTGCCTCAGCCCAAAATGAAGAACTCATAGCTCGAGACTGTATCATACAATTTGCCATCTCCCGTAAGGTTCTGTTCTTTCTCTCAGCAACACCATTCTGTTGAGGGGTATAAGGAACTGTAAACTGATGCTGTAAACCATGCTCAGTGCAAAAATCTCTGAAAGCCTGATTTACATACTCCCCCCCATTATCTGTGTGTATCCTCCTGATAGAAAGTCCAGATTGCTTCTCCACAAATGTCTTAAACTTCCTGAAAGAGTCAAAGACATCAGACTTGTACTTAAGAAAGTACACCCATGTACGTCTGGAGAAGTCATCAATAAAAGTGAGTACATAACGGGCCCCTGAAAAAGAAGGAGTCGGAAAGGACATAAGATCACTGTGTACCAACTCTAGGGCTGCCCTAGCACGAGAGGCTCGACCCTTAGGAAAAGGATCTCGATGATATTTACCAAGGACACAACCATGACATACACCATCTGTACAAGAAATCTGTGGAAGCCCAATCACAAGTGCCTGTGTACTCATCTGCTGTAGATATCTGTAATTGACATGACCAAAACGCTCATGCCAAAGCCTGCTCACTGAATCTGCATGTGCTATAAGAGAGGAACCAACAGTGTCTGAACTCTCAAAGCCATCAAAACTATATAAGTGAGATGCAGAATCCACACTCCCAGTAGCCACAACCAAGTCAGGATCATGAAGATCTCGAATAACCACATCATGTGGAGAGAACTCAACTGTCTTACCAGAGCCAGAGTGGCAAATCTGATAAACGGATAGTAGGTTTGTCGAAATGTCAGGAACCAAAAGCACATCCTGAAGACAACCACCATCCAATGAAATAGTACCAGAACCCTGAACGGAAAGTTGTGCTGAGTCACCAACTGCAATATGTCGAGTGCCTGTAGGAGCAAGAGCGGTGACCAAATCCTGTGTGTGTGTCATATGGTGAGAGGCACCAGAATCTAGAATCCAAGTGGACGCTGAGGACAATGCTCGTGCAGAAAGAGCATGACCTTTCCCTGTGGGCTGTGAAGGAGGCTGTGGTGCACTGATATTATGCTGTTGCATGGCTTCCTCCAAAGCCTCTAAACGTTTCCAACACCTGGAAACGGGATGTTCTTCCTTGCCACAAAAACTGCAAGGATCACCTGATTTCTTCTTAGTCTTGGAGGAAGACTCACCAGACTTTGAAGATTTGCCCTGTTTAGAATTGAATTGTGGTTTTGAATCAGACTTAGGTGGTGGCTTGGAGGGATTCTCACTAGCCTCTGAATCTTTCTTAGGCTTCGGTTTCTGCTTCTGTTTTCCTTTGGAGGACTGGGCTACCAATGCTTGGTTCTGTGAACCTGAAAGTGAATCCAACTGCTTAAGCTTAGCTTGCTCACTAGTCAGACGATCACAAAAGACCTCAAAAGAAGGCATGACATGTCGAGCACCCAAGGCATCCATGGTGGAATAGAAGGTCGAAGAGAAGATTTGAAATGGACCCCGAAGCTTAGAGAGAATCAGGAAAATGCACTCTGTATCAGTCTTAGTCTTACCACAACCTTGCAAGATAGATCTTTGCTGTTTGAACTTCATCAGAAAGTCCTCAATAGAAGGAAATGAATCAGGTACCAAGGAAGTTAACTCTGCCTCAAGCTGCAAAGCTCTGAACTCGTTGACAGTACCAAAAAGTCCCTCAAACTTGGTCCAAATGGCTCGAGGAGTGAGACAACCCTCAAGATGAAACTGAAGACTGTCAGAAATGTGTAAAGCCATCAATCCCATAGCCTGATCCATATTGTTCCTGTGCTGCATAATCTCAAAAGGACGTGTCAACTGAGGCTGAACCTCATCCAAACAGGACCATAACCCTTTTAACTGGAGAAGAGTCATCATGCGACCCTTCCAAGTGTGGTAATTATGCGGTGTGAGAGATTCAATAGGTCTGTCTGCCATCCTATGAACTGTGCCTCAACTGCTCTGAATTTTTAATTATTATTAAGTGGTCTTTCAGAACTAGACAGAAGATGCAGAAGGGGGTTTGATTTTTTTGTATTGGTGTTTGTAAATTCTAGTTTTCTGATGTAAATAACAGAAAGCAAGAGAAAACACCCCCCCACAATGCAAAAAACTAATCCCCAGTACAAACTGAAAGCCAGAAAATGATAGAAAGCAATAACGGGTTGAGACAAAATTTGGAGCACCTAAAGATTTTTCTGATGAAATAGATTGTAGATCTGAAAAGAGCACAGAACCACCTTTCTGACGCCTATTCGCTTTCGAAAAATGGAGTCCGTATGCAAAAGATATGGCTCCTGGAGTGCAAAAAACTTGTTCTGACTTCGACTGGCAAAAAACACTACAAAACGGAAAAATCAGAAAAAAAGATCTGCATCTTTTAGATCGGGCTCGGAACCAGCTTTCCAACGCCTATTTTCATTCAAAAATCCGAGCTAAAATGCCCGAGTTATGCCCGATTTCGTGAAGATAGGTTGAAAGGTAATAAAAAATTCACAGCCCTCAGGGGCTAAGACTTTCGGCCCCTGGTCACATGACCGACCAGGGGGCTGGCGCGCTAGCGGCTGTGGTGGAGCTCCTGGTCGTCAATAGGACCGCTGCAGGGGCTGGCCGAACCGGCGGGGGCTAGGACGCGGGCTCCTGGTCGCAATAGAACCCTGGCGGCCGAAGAAGAGCCCTCAGGGGCTAAACACCGGTCGACGGTGCTGAAGGCAGAGCCGCTTGTGGAGGCGGGCGGCGGGTGGCCGCGTGGCTGAGCAGAGGTGGCGCGGCGGTGGCGCGGTCTCCTCTGTGTGGGCAGCACTCACAAAAATAAAAAACCTAGCATTTTTTAATAAACTTTTTGCGTTTTCAACCTCAAAAAACGTGCCCTGGGGCTGTACGGCCTTGGGGCAAAAAAAAATTTGCCTTCTGGAGCAACTGTGTCCAAATCGGACGAATTTTATATGGAAATAGGGGTTTTTGGGCGCTACGAGCTCAACGGTGAGGTCCGTTTGGGCTCAAAGTGCACCGAAAAAAAAATACCCCCTATTCCAAAATAAAAAACAGAATACAAACACAGATCTGATGCAACCAAAACCTGGATCTCAAAATCTTTCAAAAGTCTGAACAAGCTGCAGCAGATCTGGCTCTGATACCATGTAGGATTTGAGAAATACAAATCCACAGAACCCAAAAGAAACCTGCATGCAAGAAACCTGTCACAGAGAAAGAGAGAGAACGAATACAAGGGTTTTGGCTCTGACAAAGAGAAAAGATGTATTATCAGAGAAAAAAGAATCAAGAATATGAATAATACAAGAGATCAATCCTTATAAAGGAGATCAACACCAAAAGGAAAACCTAACCCTAAGGTGTGAGCATTTAATAATTAAATATTAATTATTAAATGACTAATGTATGCATAAAGAGAAATCTTAAGAGGAGAGCAAAGTTAATTAATTACTTTACTCTAACACCCACTACATATGCAATGTCTGGTTTGCTATGTACTACATAGTGCAACTTACCAATCATTGATCGGTATTCCTTCTCATTTACCAACACTAAGTCATCCTCTTTTGATAATTTACAACTGGTCACCATCGGTGTACCAACCAATTTGTTGTCTTCGATGCCAAAGGTCTTCAACACCTCTTTGACATACTTGGACTGAGTGATAAAGATTCCATCTATCATTTGTTGAATCTGTAGTCCAATGAAGAACTTAATCTCCCCTATAAGTGACATCTCAAATTCCTTTTTCATCTCATCTGCAAAATCATGACTCATCTTGTCATCTCCTCCAAAAATTATTTCATCAACAAATACCTCACATATCAGAATCTGATCTCCTTCTGATTTCAAGTAGATATTGTTATCTTCACTTGTTCTCTCAAATCCAATCTTCACAAGATGGGAGTGCAAGCATTCATACCATGCTCTAGGTGTCTGCTTTAGTCCATACAAGGCTTTATGTAGTCTACACACCATGTCACTATCTTCTGATAGGGAAAACCCATCTGGTTTCTCTATATACACCTCCTCTTCTAGTATTACATTCACAAATGCAGATTTTAAATCCATTTGATATATTTTGAATCCCTTGAAAGCTACATATGCAAGAAGCATATGAACTACTTCCAATCTGGCTACTAGAGCAAAGGTTTCTCCATAGTCTTCTCTTTCTTCTTGAGCATATCCTTTACACACTATTCTGGCTTTGTTTGTTACCACTGTGTCATCTTCATTCAGCTTATTTCTGAAAACCCATTTGGTGCCTATGACATTTTTATGCTCAGGTCTGGGTACCAAAATCCATGTACCATTATTTTCTATCTGGTCAAGTTCCTCTTCCATTGCCTTGATCAAGTCTTCATCTTTATGTGCCTCTTTGAATGTTTTAGGCTCAAATTCAGAGATCATACAAGAGTTTTCTCTGACCTTTCTTCTTGTAAGAATTCATGCATCCTTATCTCCTATGATCTGCTTCGGATCATGATTCAGCTTTACATACCTAGGAATGATCTTGGTTGTTTCCTCTTTCTTTTCTTCTTTATCCTCATATTCATTAGCATCAGCATCTACCAATGTAGGAGCACTGTTACTAGTGCTTGGTTGTTTTGCAACCGGTTCCCAGAAAGTTACTACCAATTCCTCTCCTACTTGCTCACTGTCGGTTTCCTTAGGTTTCTCAAAGGTTTCATCAACTCTAACATTGATGCTTTCAACAATTCTCTGAGTCCTATTGTTGAAACATTTGAGAGCTTTGCTCTTTGTGGAATACCCTAAGAATATTCCCTCATCACATTTTGCATCAAACTTGCTCTGATGTTCACTCCTCTTGATATAACATTTTCTACCAAACACTCTAAAGTAGCTTACCACTAGTGTCTTACCAGTCCAATACTCATAAGGAGTTTTATCCTTACCTTTCTTGATGAGTACCTGGTTCATAGTGTAGACTACAGTGCTCACCGTTTCTCTCCCAAAAGTGTGAGCAACTTTTCCTTGGATCGGCATTGTTTTGGCTGCTTCAACTACAGTCTGATTGTTCCTCTCTGCTAGGCCATTCTGTTGTTTAGTCTGGGGGGCAAACAATTGCCTCTTGATGTCATTCTCTTCACAATACTTGTTGAATTCACCTCCTTGATCAATTCTTAGGCACTTAATCCTCTTACCACTTTCTTTTTCAACCAGTGCTCTGAAGGCTTTGAACTTTCCAAAGGCTTCAAAATTGTCCTTCAAGAATGTGACCCACATCATTCTTGAGCAATCATTACTAAGAATCATAAAATACCTATCTCCCTGCGCACTCCTAGTTTTCATAGGACCACACAAAACAGTATGCACAAGATCAAGTAAATTGTCTATAGTGAAAGATTTACCTTTGAATTGATACTCTCTGCATAAAGGATTCTTCGGTTTTCTCAACATAGGCAATCCTCTAACTACCTGGATCTTACTGGTCTTCACAATATTATCAAAGTTTACATGGCAGAGTCTCCTATGCCATATCCAGCTATCATCAAACTTAGCCATTAGACATGCATACTGGTGGCCATCAGTTCACCACTCTTACCTTTTATTTTACACACTCCATCTCTGAATTCCAGAGTGAGTCCATTATCATTCAACTAGGCAACACTCAAAAGGTTGTGTCTGAGACCTTCTACCCAATACACATTATCAACATTGCTTTTTCCATTCAGAGAGATGGACCCTTTGAATTTTACCATACATGGTACATCATTACCAAATTGGACCACACCACCATCATACTCTTCCAGAGATAGAAACTTACTCCAGTCACCAGTCATATGGTGAGAACAGCCACTGTCAATAATCCACTCATTTGAATTATCAAAGCGGGAGACAAGAGCCTTCTTGTCTGACACATCTTCCTTAACTGATACAAACACAATGTCTTCACTATCTTCATCTTCTGATTCCTCATCAGTGACACCTTCATCAACTGCTACAAAACGATTTCTCTTGTTTCCTTCTTTGAACTTCTTGAACTTCTTCAGTTTGTCCTTGTTATCACCATTAGGACAGTTTACAGCAATGTGTCCTATCCTATTGCAAGAAAAGCATTTCAAAGGGAGCTTACCTCTGTATTTACTAGTTCCCTTAGGAAATCTCTTAGCAAGAAGAGCTTCAAATTCCATCAGGATCTCCTCATCATACATTTCTCTGCTTTGTCTTGGTTCACCACTGGTACTAGCTTCTTTGCCCTTTCTAGATGGTGTAGCAGATACTCTAAAGGTTGATTCAGTCTTTTGAATACTGCCATCATAATTATTTAGCTCATATGTGGTCAACTTTGCAATGATGGAGTCTAAGGATACCTTTGTCTTGTCTATATACCTCAACTCCTGAATAGCAGCAACCCTTATTGCATAGACCGGTAATAAGGATCTCAAAACTTTGCTAACAAGAGTGGAATCTTCTATTTTACCACCTGCACTCTTGATGTCTCCAACAACAGTTTTGATTCTTATTCCATATTGTTAAATGGTCTCTCCTTCAACCATCTGCATGTCTTCAAACTTTCCCCTAAGGCTCTCTTCCTTAGCTTGTTTCACATGCTCATCACCACCATAGATATTCTCAAGAGCATCCCATACTTCTTTGGGATTCTCTTTATCTTGAACATCAATAAACTCAATGTCAGATAAACTGTTGATTAGGGCTTCCATGACTTACTCATTCTCCTGAATCTCTCTCTTTTGATCATCGGTGAGAGTACCGATAGGGCTAACATAATCATTCTCAACATAGCTCCAGTGTTGAGCACCCATGCTTCTGATGTATATCTTCATTTTGTCCTTCCATATTTTAAAGTTGTCTCTGTTGAAATTTGGACCTTCCCTCTTCATCATTAGAATAGGATCTTTTCCTCAAGCGATTAAGCTTACAACACAGAGGACCTAGAAGATGCTCTAATACCAATTGATAAATAAATGGTGAACAGTTAGTACCAAACCGGTACTAAGAGGGGGGGTGAAACAGTACAGGCAAAAACACTTTTCCTGAACCTGTTTGACTGCAAACACTGCACTTTGGCTGGCAAGCACTAACACCGGTCTAAACCAGATTACTACCAGTAAAACACAGAGAGAATGTGAAAGACATAAACCGGTAACCCTTAGCTTTCCATACAATCTAATACCTCATTTCCACTTCACTCTTATGCATAAACAAGTAATCTATCATCAGAAATATAATGACTGCTAGTTCAACATATTTTAACACTTTGACATAAAACACTAAACCATCACATGAAAGGCATCACACATGACACACTGATTTTTCACGTGGAAACCCAACTGGGAAAAACCACGGTGGGGATGAATACCCACAAGCTATTTTTGAACTCTTTTGAAGTCCGCTCTGTTAGGAGCCTAGTCCGGTTAAAGACTATTACAATAGGTTTTGCTAGGAACCGATCCTGCTAGGGATCACCCGATTAAGGGATGGCTAAATACCCAGTTAAAGGTTAGAACCTTGTTAAAGGTTAGAACCTTGTTAAAGGTTAGAACCTTGTTAAAGGTTAGAACCTTGTTAAAGGTTACCTCGCAAGAGGATTTGAAGAACTCATTGAATTGAGTCACCCTGTTAAAGGATTTACATAGAAGCCTATTAAAGCTACCTGGTTAAGGGATTTTCCAACTGCTGAAATGGTTAGAAGTCAACAGGTAATACACTGATCTGATAACAGCACTCAATGCCAAGGCAGATCCACTTTAGCTCCTTTTCTTCTGCAATCATACTCTACAGCTATCAACACACTTCTCTGGTCTGGCAAGAATCAAGTATCACTCTGGGATACACACATAATATTTGCCAACAACTTCAAAATGAAAAACAACATCGACCTTATAGGAAATAGATAGGTCGGTAGCATAAACCCTAAACCCTAAACATTTAGGTTTTACAATCGAGTCAGTTCAATCCTGACCGTTAATCACACTGCATAGAATACAACAGTCTTGAACAGATCTCAAGACGTTCTCCAACGTTCATTCTTTGCTGCTTCAGGAAGTTGATAAATCATCGTGCACTCTCCACCGTTTATAGAGACTTCACACATTCCCGAGGTAGATAGGATCAATCTCCATGCAAGATCCTCAAGGAAATCCTTCATGCGCACAAAGCTGACGTGGCAACACTTATCTGGTCTTCATTACAATGCTAACTCATCACAAGATGTCATCGGTTGAATCGCACAATCTTGGAATGCATCAACCGAAAACCCTGAAGCTGAGACTACCAACCAGTAGTCATGCCAAATGAAACCCCGATACAAAACTTCCATTTACCGGTTCTCATTCCAACTTACCGGTTCACCTTGAACAAACATACCGCTTCACTTTTTCATAAATACCAATTTACATCATCATACCGATTCTCTTGCCAGTTTGCTTACTACAACATATTGGTTCATACTTCAGCATATTGACATCAATGACAACATACAATATCATCATGTCATCATGTTCTACACATAATGCCAACAGATTGACTCCTTTAGCTCTAGTAGTGGATAGTCCCTATATACTTAATTCTATTTAGGCCCTTTTTTTAGTATGTCAGCCCTTGTCAAACCAAAAAATTGTGCCCTAATGACATACGAATTTACAACATAAGAGGTCATATAAAATGTTTCGGTTATACTCAAATTAAACATATGCTTGTGAGTGGATTCATTAATAGATTAGGCCCAATGAATCATGTTACCTATTTCCTTCACTATTTTAATCAACCCATACATCCATGGTTCAAAGTTTCTTAAAATAGGCAGTCCAAAAACTCTACTCAGGAGGGTGACAATGTCACTAATTTTATTCTTGAAATAACTTCCATATAAGGTCTTTGATAACTTTGACATATATTTTGACTTATTATTATCTAGTAACCAACCTACACAAATAGATTGCTTGCATTTATCTTCTATATCTTTGAATTTTTTTACAAACTTATCCTTTTTGAAGAGATGCATTACTAGGTGTAGGGTAATGTTAAATGTCTTGGAAGTATTTTATGGATTTAATTAGACATGTACCCTTACCTCTTTAAAAACTAATGTCTTTTTACATCATAGTACTGAATGTACTCGAGTATGAGTTCTAGGTATTCCATCAAAATAGGAAATTTATCGTCTAAGTGTAACCCACTTTTGGCAATGTTATTAACTCATAGTGTTGCAATCTCAATTAAATTCTCCTATCAAAATCATCCATATTGACATGCCATAAGTTGGTGGCAAAGATAACACCATACTTCGGCCAAATTTGTGATTTAGGAGTAACCACTTGAAATTGAAACTGTGTGTATTTTCTCACTTACTTATTTAACCTAGGGACGCAAAATTATAGCAATCACCTACAGGTTTTGCTAAATCTAGAATTACTCTAAGTTTTTGACCTAAGGTTATGACACCCATTATTTTTCAATAAAAAGACTAATAAATAAACCTCTAAGCATTTTGCATGAATCTACTAACTCAGCTTGAAAATAAAGTAATCTTGAAAATGAAAAGACTTTGTTTGCAATTGAAAGCAATGGTAATTTAAATTTACTTATGGCTACATTTCTATCTCTTGCATGCCTAGTTATTCAAAAAAAATCAAACCTCTAATGGGTACAAGGATACAACATTGTGGACTGGGAAAACTTTCCTTCTAGAGCTACAATGATGATTGAAATCTTTGTCGTTAATTCTTTCAATTTCATCATTTAACAATGTTGCTTAGAATCACTCTTTGTACTCTCTTTTATTTTGCTAGAATTCTTTAATAAAAAAATGGAATGATAATTTTTTTAAAACTAATAAGTCTTCAAAAATTAGATGCATATAATGTGAGAAGGTAGGCATTGACAATAATGGAAAATGTTGGAATGGGCCAAACTTTGTTTTCTAATTGATCACTCAAGATGGCAAAGTTCATGTGGAAAAGTTTCACTAATTCTTTATTCAATACCTTTGTATCAAACACTTGAACTATAATGATCACTTTGGTTCCAATTCAACTTAGGTAATGTTGGAGTTCATTTTTTTGTAATTGTAGTGATTTTATTGTAACTTCCTTCTAGTTGATATTAACTGAATAGAATAAATTTATGATCAATGTTTTGATTCAAATACAGAGTCTTATTGACGTTGTCATCTAAAAGAATGGTTAAATCGTTGATCTACATGTGAGCACAAGTTTGGGCCTATCTAGTGATGGTGAAAAATTTGTTTTGATGGAGGGAGAATACAAAGGCTAGGGTCATGAACCCATAGCTGTGATTTTATCCTGGTTTTGGCTTTGTGCTTTTCTGTAGGGTGGTGATTTTGGATGTGTTAGGGATGGGTCTTTTTCCTAGTGCATCTCCTAGTGTTTTTTGCGAGTTAGGGATGGGTCTTTTTCCTAGTGGTTTTTGCGAGTTTTTACTATATTTTTTGGGGTTTCTTCATGGGTGGTCTAGTTATTTTGGAGGTGTCTTTGGTTGGATTTTATGTTGTTTGGAGGGTATATCATTAGCGTATACTTTTGTAGGTGATTTCTAGATAGTGGTTTGCGGGTGGGGTTCATTGATTTTTTATTTTTACATTGTGGGGCCTTGCATGGCCTTGCAAGGAGGTTCTTCAATGAAGTAGTCCCTTTCTTTCAAAGATTATCTAATAAGGGGGGTTTCATCACCAATTGTGATTGAAAATTTAGCTTCTACGATGAACAAGGTCAATATAAAGGATATTTCTTCTCAAAATTGAGGTTTTCAGCCTTTGAATGTAAATGGGTGTCTCACTAGGAGTGAGCATAGGCTTGTACTTGTGATTCAACCTATTACCATGGAGGAAGATGTCAACTATCTTTCTGTAGCGTCATAAAATTGTGACCCTCGCAATTTCGACCACATCTTAGGCCCTAACCTATGCAACTGCATCTCTCTACTCGATTGAGACCCTGTTCAGGCCCCAAGATAAGGCAAGACAGGAGCGTGGTGCCCATGTCCTCCCTCTTAGGGTGGCCCTGAGATGGGTCTATCCGGTTCTTGAACATAATTTACTCTTCGAGGACTTAAACTTTCCTTTGTTGGCCTTTGGTGGGATGAAAATTAATCCTCTTAGGCATGTATAAAAGGAGATTCAATTCCCTCATTTGATATACAGAGGATAAGTGAAATTCAAGCAGAAGGTTTCCATTATCGGTATCAAGCATTCAAGTCTTCAAGCATCTATTAAGTTCTCTTCTTCATGTGTTTTCTTCATTCATCCATTGGAGCAACATTACAACATTGATTTGCAAGCATGTGTGTGTTAGGGTTTTGTCATGTTACATGCCATTTATAATATTTATGATTACATTCAAGAATCAAAGCAACAATCATCAATCAATTGTAGATCTACAAGGTATACATTTCTATTATTTACTTTTAAGCATTTGCAATTACTTTCTTTCAAGGTTGATTCCTCAACCGGGGTTTGACTGAGGCAAACCCCTATCCAAAAACCTTCTTCCCTCCTCTTATGTGTGTAGGTTGCATATGCACAGTTGTAGTTGCAGGTTTGGGCTTCATTTGCAGAGACAGAAAAAACCCTTTTCGGCGCACGGATTTTTCGGAGGACCAAGTACACTTTCAACTCGGTCCCGATGACTTTTCTCCAAATTTCCAGGGCATATCCATATCAATCTAAATATCTCAGATCCAAAGTTACAGCACGATCCTGAACTGATAGCTCCTTATTTCATCCATTTTGTCTCCCTTTTTTGCATAATCAACAAGTCAACATATCTATTTACTAAAGAGGGCAAATTGCATTCCAACCCTTGTAATCTACTTGGTATTCACATCCTTATTCTCCTTGGATTTGGATCTAGTGGATTCAAGCCCCTCTTTTGAATGTAAAGTATCTCCCAAGTGACAATCATCCTAGTGGTTTCCTTTCTCTCTCCTAGGTGGGGGACCACTAGGATCCAATTTTCCACTTTACATTTTGGTGAACCTGACGTCTTACATCTTAATTATGATTTCTTATTATTAGATCTAAATAATTGCAAGTTGAATTTCAAATTTTCATTTCCAAGTTTGATCTTTTTTGCAAATTTTAGAGGTTAATTGCATAAAAACCCTAATTTTTCATTTTAAGGAAATTAAGTTTGTGAAGTGTAGCATTTTAGTTGCTTGTTTTAAATCTGATTTCTATTTCAAAACTACAATTCAAATCTGTCTTTTCACTCTGCAAATTAAGTGGTTAAAAAGCAAAACCCTAATTTTTAAGAATCTTCTATTTTGAAGGTCCTAATTTTAGATCTTCTTTCCAAGTAAATTAAGATTCTAATTAAGATAATTTCAATGGAAATTAATGGATTAGATTTATTTTCCATTTCACACATGATTACATTATTTCTAACATATATTTATTACAATCATGTGTTTGATAATGGCTTCTTTCATTTCATGTTGCTTATTTTCATTAATAGCACTTGGTCATATTGTGTTGCTAGGATTTCAAAGTCATTTCCTTTTCAATTTGATCTCAAAGGTTTCATGTATCATTTATTTTGCATTATGGTGATGTTATTAGCAAAATGCATTTCATATGTTAATCACCTTAAGGCTTTTGTAGATCCCAATCTTAGAGATCCTAATCCTTGTACCTCTCCTAGGGTATCTTGTGTGAATGAGATGAGAGCTACTATATCAACCAATGATCTTTTTGAAAAAGAGAAAGCATTGGAAAACAATATGGGCTCATCTTCTTCTCATACACATACCCTTGAGAAAGGGGGGCAAAATCATAATATCAACATTCTTACATCTTTAGACCCTCCTTATTCTCCTAGGACTTATCTTCAACATCAAAATATATGTAAAGAGGATGATGTTATGCATTTTATTCATGATCTTTCCCCTCACATAGAATTAAGTAAATATGAACCTTTAGATGATGAAAATGTTCATTCCCAATCTCCCAAAAAGAATAAGCATAACAAAGGAAACCAGATTATCCTTTCACGTGATATTCCTTCTTCATCTACAAATCCTTTATTCCCCTTACACATTAGATTTCAAATAAATTCATGATCCTGTTCCCCAAACTACTCATTTGCAACATTCTTATAGTCGTGGCTTTCATATAATAATGAAACAAGGTTTTCAAGGACAAGAACTTGGGAAATTTGAGCAAGGAATTTGTGTCCCTCCTATGCAAGATACTACAAAAGGCCTAGGAAATGAAACTCCTCTCTCTATGGATGAGCTCCTTAAGCTCCAAAACTTCAAAAACTATCTCCAAAGGCAACAAATCAAAAGAGCCCACAAGAATGCTTCTTCTTCAAAACCTCCCTTTTGCTCATTTCATCAAACCCATGATCATAATGTTGATGATTGCCCTGATTTTCAAAAATATATTCAAGATGGGATAGATAGTGGCAAAATTATGATCGTGGATAATAATCCTTCTTCTAATAATTCTTCTCCTTCATGTCAAGACAATGAGCTAAAACACATTTATCATTCTGATAGACTATCTACAAGAATCTATTGGAGATTGAAATATGATAAGAACATTTCCTTTCCTCCTAAAAACCAAAACAAAAATCTTCAGCAAGTGAAAGGAGAGGAATATTGCATTTTTCATGATTCATATTCACATTCTCTTAGAAAATGTCATGCATTTAAGAAATTTGTTCAAAAGCAATATGATCGTGCACGAATTTATCTTACAATAGATCTAGTTGTCTTCCTCAAACTAAACATAGTGCCTTAGCACTTCTTTTATCTTCATGTTTCTCTTCACCTTATGACATAACTAGCCAACTTAACTAGGGGCTCTCTATTATTTGTAGTGGTATTGTTTCAATTTTAAATACTTTGCTGTAGAAACATGAAATTCACTTCCCTTCTTTTTCCAATGGATCTCTCTCTGTATTTATGCATTATTCATTATTAGATCTCCTTTCTTGCATACAATTATTCTCATATGAGCATATAATTGTTCTTTGGTTTTTTCTCTTTGCTTGAAGAGGAGCGTCTTTAATAAGTATTATACTTCTTCTTCTCTTAATTCTATTGGAAAACTTACCTCTTCTTTGGTTTTGATTATTTACAAGTATGATATTCCCCCTATCATGGAATGATCTCTTGTGAAGAACATGGCCCTTCCTTGAGAGGATTTGTTCCATTAGGAAGGCATATCGCTTGAAAATAATCACCATTGGAAGATGTGTAATGCTTCTCCTTGTTCTTCTCACTTGAGGGGCAAGGATTTGTCTCCTTTCTCTTTATTTTCATCTCATTTATCATTATTTCCTTTAGGGGTTGTATTTCTCATGTGTGATTATAATTTCTTACAATGGTATGTTCTTATGGCTAATCCCTCTTGGAGAATATGTGATGTTCTTTCTCTCTTCTCTTAGAAGATTACCACTTCTTGAGACGTGTATTTTATACCTACTAATGTCTTTTCTTTCATGTGTTCATGTAATTTCATTGCGCATTTGCTTATGTTTAAATCCCTCTCTAGAAGATTGTGTAAGCTCTTCTCATTTTCTTGGGGGGAAATGAGTTCTCTCTCTCTTTCTTTAAGGATCCATCCTTTCCTATGTTGTGGAAGGTGTGAGTTTCATTACCTGATGTCATTCCTTGTGTGAAATCGTTATTGTTTGTTCAAGGGTCCTCTCTTCTACAAGAGGTGTAACTCCTTGACGACAACCTCTTTCACACTTGGTAATGTACATCTATAATAGATTCATCCATCCCCATTGGGATAAAAGTGATTCATTTTCCATCAAGAATCCCTTTCACCTAGCAATAGGAGGAAGGATTGAATTCTTGTTCTCTCCTACGCTTCATTCTAGAAGATGTTATATTTGTCTAAGATAACTCCTCTTGGAGGTAGATGTCTTTTGAGAAAAGATCTCTTCTCCTCCAGGGATCTCCTTTACACTTATAGCAAGATATCTCTTTTCAACTATCTTATCCTGGCTTGAAGTGTATTCCCTCTCTTGCTTGGATTTATGGCATTGGTGCATGATGTATATCTTCTTTGTGTTAAAGGTAGATATCCTCATTCTACTTTCCTTAAGATATCAACATTAAACTATGTTGACATATTAAGGGGGGGACACCCACACTGCTCCTTTTGTACTATATTTCTCTCACGCGTTGTCTCTCTTATACAATGGGTCATTATTGGAACCAGAGGGAAGCCTCTTAGAGAAAGATGTTTCCACTTTTCTTTTGTACAGTGGGTCATTCTTGGAACCAGAGGACAGCCTCTTAGATAAAGATGTCGCCACTTTTCTTTTGTACAGTGGGTCATTCTTGGAATCAGAGGACAACCTCTTAGAGAAAGATGTCACCACTTTTCTTAAGTATAGTGGGTCATTCTCGAAACCAAAGGGTAGCCTCTTAGAGCGAGATGTTGCCACTTTTCCTCTTTTACAATGGGATACTCTTGGAACTAGAGGACGGCCTCTTAGAGCAAGATGTCGCTGCCTTTTCTTTTGTACAGTGGAATATTCTTGGAACTAGAGGATAGCCTCTTAGAGCAAGATGTCGCCAATTTTCTTTTGTACATTAGGATATTCTCGGAACTAAAGGACAGCCTCTTAGAGCGAGATGTCGCCACTTTCTTAGCATTTGTACTATACATCTTATACAGGTTGTAGCATAATCGGGCATAGACTCCTATGAGGTGCTTCGAACCTCACTTGCACACACGCACACGAGGTTGAGTGGAACTAATGATGTTCTTACCCTCCTCCCTTACATGGATCACCTAGACAAAATCTGGGGTCTTTTTTTCTCCATGGATCACCTAATTTTAGGGGCGAGATGTCCATGGTTCCCTGCGTTCGCCTTTCTTCTCATGGATCACCCAAGTGTGTATTCATGTCCTCTCTCGCCTTCCTCTCATGAGCTCATAGTTTTACTATTGATGGTTCATGGATGATGTCAGCTTTTCTCTTTTATGTGATTATTGGTGTTTATGTGATGGCATTTGTCTTTATGTTTCAGTTAGTTGTTTGAGATGTTTGTATCAAGGTTTCTTCGGCTAGTTGATGTCTGGTCTTGTGTTTTGTTTTTGTCGTGTGTCTTTTGTGCTTTGTCTTGTTTTGTTTGTCTTGTTCTTTTTGTTTTGTGTTCTCTCGCATATGCTTGAGTGAGTTAAGATCCTAAGATGGGGGGCTTTTTTCCTCAAGATTAGCAATGTCTTATACTCCTTGTAGTATTGCTCCTTATTTCATCCATCTTGTCTCCCTTTTTTGCATAATCAACAAGTCAACATGTCTATTTACAAAAGAAGGTAAATTGCATTCCAACCCTTGCAATCCACTTGGTATTCACATCCTTATTCTCCTTGGATTTGGATCTAGTGGATTCAAGCCCCTCTTTTGAATGTAAAGTATCTCCCAAGTGAAAATCATCCTAGTGGTTTCCTTTCTCTCTCTTAGGTGGGGGACCACTAGGATCCAATTTTCCACTTTACACTTTCTAATTGCACTTTGATTTGCAAGTTCATTGACATTTAGATTTCTTTATTTTCTTGGAATCATGGATACGGTGCGCATGGAACCCAAAGGGTGAAATGGAGATGATGCTGACTATGAATAGTTATCTCTTGGTGGTATTTTCATGCATTTCAAATAGAAATAAAATCTTCAAGGGTGGGCCTTATTTATATAATCAAGTAGGGTTTTTTATTAAGTCATGGCACGTTGGGTTCAATCCTACCGAGGAGATTCCACATAGGGTCCCAATCTGGGTGTGACTTTAATGGTTCCTTCTGGAATTGCGGAAAAATGTTATCTTTCATTCAGTTGCATTGTTGCTTGGCAAACTAGTGGGCACATCACAAAAAACTATGGACAAAAAGGTAATCACTTATGCCCATGTTTTCAATAAAATTGACTTAAGCAAGCCTTTAATAGATTCAATGGAAATTTGTATTGGGTTTACCTCTTGGATCCAACAAATTGACTATGAAACCCTCCCTATTTGTTGTTGGGTTTGCCATGAGTATGGTCATTTGTAGCGAATGTGTCTAAAATATAATCTTGTAGGACCTTCAAGTAATGGTTTGCCCCATACACCACCTAAACAAGATAGAGGGAAAGTGCCTATGGTGGAACGTAAAGAGGTATTTACCCTAGTCAAGACCCACAACAAGGGGAGAGGGTAAAAAATAATTCTAAAAGATAAGCAGAGTGATGAGATGTTTAACAAATTTGATACTTTAGAGGATTGGGACCAATTTGATGAGGCTTTGGTTGGGATTCCTATTGGTCAAGAACTTATGAGTGCAAAACAAGTAGTTAGTGAGAAGGATAGCATTCTTACTAGTGTTTCACAAGTTGGAGGTCTAGATGCTTATATGGACATGGATATTCCTTTGCTGACTTCGGGAGAGCTAGAGTCTAGTGGGTATAAAGAGGTAAAATATTACTTGGGTATAGACAATTCAATGGTTAATATAGAGAAGAATCCTAGGATGTTGGTAAAAGTAAGGAAGCCCCTCTTGTATTGTGGCTACAGCAAAAAAACCTTCAAAAAATGTGCTCTTGAGAAGCCTCCTAAGGTGGGTAGGAAGAAGGATTAGGAAAAAGTGAAACTAATTGGTAAGACATTGATTGAATTTGGTTCAGTGAAAACCATAATCCCATTTCTCTCCTTCTCAAAATGATAGTTCTTTCATGGAATGTAAGGGGTATGAATAACATCCCTAGACAAAATGCTATTCAAGATTTGATCTCATTTCACTCTCCAAATATTGTCTACATTCAGGAGACTAAGATGTCAGTTGAAGGTATGTTGAGCTTGGCTCCCTAGATTTGGGCTAGAGGCCAAGGCTAATGCAATGGGGCTTAAGGAAATCCAAGTGGTGTGGCTTGTCTATGGGATCCTCACAAAGTTGTTGCTATGTAGTGGATCTCTAGTAGATATTCAATGTCTATGGTTGCTTCAAGCCTAGAATTTGGAGAAGTTAATCTCCTCACCAATGTTTATGCTCTGACTGGTCTCTCCAAAAAAATTATTATTTGGTCTCATATCATAATGGTTAGATCTCTAGCCCCATATATTTCGTGAATCCTTGTAGGGATTTCAATGTTGTCTCAAGTATGGAGGAAAAGAGGGGAGGTGTTGTCAGGCTTGAGCATTATTTGAGGCTCATGAGGATAATGTAGACCTTTTGAAATTGGTAAACATAAATCTATCCAATGGTATGTTTACTTGAAATAATAAGAGGTGGGGTGCAAATGTTATTTGTAAGAGCTTAGACAAGTTTCTTGTGTCCAATTTCTGGGCTAAGTTGGACTACTAACTCTAAGATTCTCGATTGGGAAGGCTTGGATCATTGGCTGATCAAATTGTCAACTGCTTACTTTAGAACCTCTAAAAATCCTTCTTTTAAATTCTAACTCATGTGGCTTCAAGATACTTCTTTAGAGTTGTGTGTTCTGATTGGTGGTCTAGAGGGAAACATGCGTTTCGGATAGCAATATTCTCATTTTTCAAGAGGCTTCAATATATAAAGTACATGTTGGAAACATGGAATAGGCAGTGTTTTGGCAACATTTTCATGGCTAAAGTGTATGCTCAATCTCATCTAGATGACATCACTCATTGGAGTTGAGAGTATGGTTTAACATAGGAATCACGCGATGAAAAGTTACAACTGTGAAGGAACCAGAGGAATGGGAGCTCCATGAAGGAATCTTTTGGAAACAAAAGTCTCGTATTGACTATCTTCAAGAAGGAGATAAAAACACTTACCTTTTTTCATAACTTTGTTTAGGATAAGAGGCAAGGAAATATCATTACTTCTCTCAAGTATTCTAAAGGGAATCAACTCTCTTGTTTCAAGTTGAGTTCGAGAGACAACACTCATTACTATTCCACTCTATTTGTTGAGGATACTCCTTTGCTATGGAGGAAGAGCATATTATCTTGGAGTGCATCCCCTCATTAGTTTCTAACGAGATGAATGATTCTTTGAATAAACCTATTATTCCAGATGAGTTAGAGGGGATTGTGTATCAAATGAAAAAATGGAAAGACCCTAGACTTGATGGTTTTCCTATAGAGTTCTACCAGGAGTTTTGGGATATTGTCAACCTTGATCTTTTATAGGTGGTTTTGAAATTTCAAAGGATTAAACACATGTTGAAAGCCATGAATGCTACATTTCTAGATCTTATTCCTAAACAAGGAGTTGATTCTTTGGACCTATTTCGACTTATAGCCTTGTGCAATGTTGTCTACAAAATCACTAAGCTAATTAATGGGAGACTCAAGTCGTGACTTAGTGATCTAATATCAAAGGAGCATGAGGGTTTTGTTGCTAGTAGACAAATTCTAGATGGGGTTGTGGTTGCAATAGAGGTTATTCATTCCATGGAAACCTCCAAAGAGAAGGCTTTGTTTATCAAGCTTGACATGGCTAAAGCTTATCACCATACTAATTGGATCTTTTTGCATAAGGTTTTGGTTTCTTTTGGGTTTGGCACCAAGTGGAACAAGCGGTTCATGAGATATGTCACCTCCTCCTTTTTTGTTCTTATTAATGGAGGGTCCTCTGATCTTTTTGGAGGTTCTTGCAGCTTTCATCAAAGGGATCCTCTTTCACCTTATCTATTTATTGTAATGGCTGAAGGTTTGGGGAAGTTTTAAAAATCTTGTTTGAGGCAAGGAATGATTCAGGGTTGGAAATAAGGTAGCAGGATGCCCCCCCACTCGCATTTATAGTTTGTTGATGATACTACTTTGATAGAATTAGCAAGAGTTAATGAGGCTATCAATCTAAGAATAATGTTGGATATTTACCTAGTGGGATCTAGGCAAAGGATCAATGAGGACAAGTCCTCCAGATTCTTCTTTAATACTCCTAAGCCTATCCATTCAAAGATTGCTCAAATTATTAATTTCATATTGGAGTTCTTCCTTTTGTATATCTTGGTATTCCCATTCCTATAGGATCTATGCCTAGTAGGTTTAGGCGGGATCTTTTAGATAAGTTCCAAGGCAAAGTTTTCATTACACCTACTGGGAGGGTGACACTCCTAAAATTGGTGATTTGGGCTCTCCCTATATACAAATGTTTTGTGCAGGCTACTCCTAGTTTCATTCATCAATTCGATGCACTTTCCCATCAATTCTTATGGATTAGTACCTTACTCTCAAAGAAATGGAGTTCAGTAAGGAGAAAGGAGTCTTGGACTTTGAAAGACAAGCCTTAATGGTCAAGCATTAACGACTAAACTCTACTAGAGGCGGTGTTGTCAGCATGACCAAGATTGAGCGAGGATCCTTACTGAGTGTGTGGAGAGTAATGGTATTCTGCGTTGTAGTCTTGAGGGAGAAGGCTTTATGATTTGGAACACTCTCAAAAGAGGTGCTAAATTAATCAAGGTTTGTTTTGGACTTGCAAGAGAGGCTCAAAGACTTTATTCTAGTTTGATTCATGGCATGTGACCCCTCCTATCATATTAATGTGTCCACATCTATGATTTGTGTGCAATATTTTTTTTGAGGTAGATTGGAGTAAGGTGGAAGATTATTAACTTTTTAGATTTTGAGTTATGAAGTTTTCGGATGGAAAGAACCTCATGAGCAGCGTCCAGGGGTTCGAAGGAGGAACATTAAGAGCTTGGCAGACCTTGTAACTCATTGGAGGGGAGAGATATTCTTGCTTGGGGCCCGAATCCAAAAGGAATCAGGTTGTCATGAACTGGATAAGCGTATTCATGGGAGAATTGGAGTTCCTTGGTGTAAACAAGTGTGGAACAAGTTCTCTTGGCCCAAATGCAACTTCTTCATGTGGTTAGTTATCCAAAATATGTGCCTCATCTGCGATAATCTAATAAAGAGAGGATTTTGTGGTCCTTCTATGTGAGTTTTGTGTAATAATAATGAGGAGTGCTCTTCACAACTTTTTCTGTGTCCCTATTCTAAGGAAATATGGCATTGTTGGTGGAGGATTTGTAATAAGGCTTGTTTCTATGCTCTCTTTAGGTGAATTATGGGATCTTTGGAAAAGTCCCTAGTTGAGACTCCTTTTTTGCATACTACTTGGAACATAAGTGCTTTTATTCTTTGGCAAATATGGCTGCAAAGGAATAGAAATATTTTCCAAGATAGGAAAATGTTGAGCCATCAATTATGGATGTGAATTATAAGGATGTTGCAAGAAACCTTATCTACTAAATATGATTTGAATGCCTATGTGGAACCAAGTGATTTAGTCATCATTCAGAGGTTGGGTTTGGTTGGTCGTGGCAGGTTGGGTAGACAAGATAAGAGCAAGTTCTATTGTGATGGTTATTAGCCACCCCCTCATCATGATGTATTGAAGATAAATACTGATGGTTCTTCCAAATATAATCTTGGGCATGCAAAGATTGGTGGAGTTGGCAGAGATAATTCTAGGATTATACATTTCTTTTTTTTCTTTATATAAAGGGTAGCATACTAACAACTTTATGGAAGCCCTTTCTACTTTGGAGAGAAGTTGTGCCCTTAGATGGAGAAAGATCAATCTACTTTGGAGAGAAGTTGTGCCCTTAGATGGAGAAAGATCAATGATCGATATGTTGAATAACCAACAAGTAGAGGCAAAGAACTGGCAATCGGCCTTAGTGGTCAAGCTGATTGTGAGAATTAGCAGTACAATTGACTCTCTTACCTTTTGCCATGTTCCTCGGGAATAGAACAAGGTAGCAAATTGTCTAGCAAAATGGGCTTCTGAGTAGATGTGGTTGTGGAATGTCAATGAGTGGGGACAACTGTTCATAGAGTACTCTTTAATTTTAGAAGAGCTTATCATGGAGGACATGAGAGATTACTTCGAAGTTTTGAGTAAGCCTTGATTGGTTGTTTGTTCTCTATCTTGTTGTTTGGCCAGTTGTTGCATCTATTGGTTCTTTTAC
This sequence comes from Cryptomeria japonica, assembly GCF_030272615.1. Taxonomy (NCBI): domain Eukaryota; kingdom Viridiplantae; phylum Streptophyta; class Pinopsida; order Cupressales; family Cupressaceae; genus Cryptomeria; species Cryptomeria japonica. Next base: position 322,971,167 of record NC_081409.1, on the reverse strand, counting down.
TTTTTTTTGCCTTATTTGATTAATAAATTTTTACTCCTTTTTAAAAAAAAAGTTTGAGCCTATCTAATGAATGCTTATATCATTTTGATATGACCATGAGAAATTCCAAGTGAACTAGAAATTTACACTCAAAATGGTTCAAAATGTGATGAACTATTTATGTCAGATTGGTATGATAAGCAAAGGCCATTGAATTAACCACAAATATTTTCCTTGGTAAAGAATAAGGCCATTAAGGGGCAATAATTATCCAAGCAATTAGTTTGGGCTAAGTTTTTTCATTAGGTTGTGGATTTATCCAACTGAACCAAAAAAATTGTGTGAATAAAAGTGAAGTTCAGTTGAGAGTTGAACTTTTGAAGATGAATTAAATGTACAATATACATTGGTGGTGTCCATAAATTATATGAAGGCCAAGACCATACATTCCAAAAGACATCAGTTCATTAGCAATTGAAACTCGTGCAATTCTGGGAAAGTGAGTGAACTAAACATGTCGAGAAAATTAAGGGAACCAACAAATGTGACAATTGGGTGTCAAATACTTGGTAGACAATAACCGGCTCATTTTAATGAATTTTAGAAAACTCCGAAAGGCAACCCAGATTATATTTTGGTGCTCATTTTTCCCTTAATCACCTATACAAACAATAGCTAAAGCAAAAGGGAGAGCCCCTAATTTTCTAGGAGCGATTTGAGGTATGTTGTGAAAGTGTGCAACTACTTGCAACCAAAGAAAAATAATAATTCAAACATTTTAAGAAACTAAAATATAAAACATAAAATTTTCAACTCATAAAAATAACCTTATTGACAATACAACCACAAAAAAGATACGTTCAATAAAAATTACATGGTTTTTTATCGTTTGGGCCAATTTCATCCAGCCTTTTGGCAACCTTTGTGACTTTTAAGTGATGTATAAAATAGTATACTTTATTTTTAAAATATCCATGTAAAAATATAACAAGTTTGCAAGTTTAACTTTGATATGTATCAATGAGTTTTTAAATTAGCTCTGTAACTTTTTAAAAAGGACGTGGAAGAACTTCAAGTGCTCGATTCTGGAGTTCTAGAGCTGTGGCTAATGCTCAAATCTTGACCTGAAAAATGTACGATAACAATCCACGCAAGTCCGATACGAACCATTACAATGGTCTATATAAATTTCTATCTTCTGCATCGAGGAAATAATAAAAAATTTGCCGTCCAATTCTTGTGCTTGTTATAAAAATTCAAAATACTATTTCACTCGCTTAAAAATAGAGCGCATACAATATTAGTTTGTACATATCTGATGGAAAATTTCACTAGACCAGTAAGTTGTAAAATCATAAAACCACAAGTCTAGCTAAACTTCAAATGCTAACACAGTATCATTGTTTATTCCTAAATACTAGCTGTGGTAACAAAATAGATTACATCTATACCACAATCCTATTCTATGAATATTTCTACAGTTAAACTACTCAAAACCTAACAAACCCTAACAAACTGAATCGAGCCAAAATAGATTACAAATCCTACCAGCTTTTTAGCTGTTGTGTTTGCTATTCATCGACTCTCTCAACAGCTCTCTCATCCTGATGATGGATAATGGATCCGAAATGTTGATGCAAACAAAATACACAATTGAATCCAGAAGCTTATCATAATATTCATCATAGTAATTTAATATCTTTGAATTCAATCCTTAAAGCTAAAAAGCACCCACTCGTTCAAACCACTCAGAAAACTCACATGCAAATGATATAAAACAAGCATAGCGTTTTATCCAAAGCAATTTGACTCCTGCCCATGTAAGAATAAGTCGATTGAATCGCTCACATTCATTGAAAGCCCTTCAAACCGAAAAACACTTGAATGTGTCAACAGAAAACTAATCTGGCCTCAACCCAATTAAGCTTATGTCTACTGTTCTCAATTTAATGAACTGATTCAGTACAGTTCTCACATCCTAAATCTCAGCCGTAAGGCTGCTAGAATAGTACATATACGTTACAATTGAATAAATTAAGCATTCAATTGGACTTCAGTATTCATAAACATGGTCAACTCAAAGTCCACCGCAGAATTTCCCAGGTGATAATCTAAGTGTACAGATGAAGTGGGGTGTAACTAAGCATAGCAGACAGTTAATACTACATCCTGCTTTATAGCAAAATTAGCAGTTTCTCCATATCATATCAGTTCAAACAAATTCCCAGACATCATTCTTCACGCTGTTGAATAGCAGCATGCTTCTCCATTCTTAAGATGGCACTGCAATCAAACGGGTAAGTTTAAACTAACTTTCTTAAACAGAGTAGAACCCAAATATGAAGCTTGTGTGATGCAACAAACGATCTATATAACTACAAAAACTTACTATAAGTTGATGTGTCTATCTGTTCAGGAAGCTCCTTAATGTCAACTTCAAATCGTTCCTGAACCTAAAAGAAATGCAGGGACAATAAATTATTAAAAAAGTTGTGGCAGACTCGACTCTTCAAAAGACTTTAATACCATGCATACCTGATTGAGTACATCTGAGTCTGCTGCAGAAGAAACAAAAGTAATGGCGAGACCCTTTGTACCAAATCGTCCTGCCCTTCCAACCTATATAAACACAGATTTTTTATTTCTCTGCAACAATAAATAGAAGAAAAAGAAGTAATGTTTAAAGTGAAAATTAAACAAAATTATTTAAAACAGTTACCCTGTGCAAGTAAGTGTCAGCTGAATCCGGCATATCATAGTTAATAACAATATTAACACGTTCAATATCTATTCCTCTGCCAACCAAGTCAGTTGCAACAAGAATCCTCTTGTGACCTTCCTTGAAACCTTTGTACCGAGTTAATCTGCATAAAAAAATATTTATTAAAATTTTATTTCTAATACTATCACAAGAAACACGTACTACTATTTGCTAAAAACTTATAAATCAAATATCTAAAAGAAATTTCAACATAAAACTTGCCGGAACAAAAGCCCTCGAGGAATAAAATAAAAGCATAATCCATTCTACCATAAATACTGTGGGATATAACTGTATAAGGCAATTGCAGGAAGCTTTCATTACAATTGTTACAGCTAACAATAAGGGGCCACAGAATTATGCAAATAAAATTCAATTACACCCCTTAGATATTGTACTCAACACAGCGGACCAGCAAATATACCAAGAACATTCCCACTTAAAAGACTGAACGCAATTGTTAACATGTTAGTACCATTGTAGATTCAAAAAGAAGAACAGCACCAAGCACACCTTTCTTCTTGTGGCATTCCAGAATGAATGCAGATTGATGGAAAGTTGCACTCCACAAGTAGCTTGTTAAGCTCCGCAGCTCTGTTAACACTCTTGACAAATATCACAACTTGATTGAAGTCCAGTGCATCAAGCAGATCATTCAGCTTCCGGTTCTTTTCCAGCTCACTCAGTTTGATGTAGTGCTGGAAGAATCTCAAAACATAAATACCAAAGACACCGAAGGAGAAAACATGGATTACTTCTTTTATCTGACTTATGCATTAAACTCAAATAAATTCAATACCTGAACTAATCCATGAAGTGTCAATTTTGCCTCATCGTCAACGTATATCTCCATAGGCTGTAAACGGAAACAAATGTGAGTGTAACATTAGGTGATGTGATCGCCATCAAGAGCCAACAGTGCCACAACAATCCCCTCATTGATCCAAGGAGCACATGTTGAACGAAAAGTACTGAAAGGTGCAACTAGCAGCTTCGTGATCCAATATACTGTCCCTGAATTCTGAATTTAATACTTCGCTATAGCATTGAATTAATTATTTGTATTGTTGTTACAAAACCAGTAGCTGAGGCCACATGTAACCCATGTCTCCGCCATGTGCAATTAATGTAAGTTGGCCACCATAGAAAATGCAGCTCTGCACTACCTCTAAGGCAGCTCCATTCTTGCGAATGCAAAGAAAAGGATTTAGGTAACATGCAATCCCAACTTTGGAATTACAATAAAGCTAGGGCAGTCCAGTGTTGATATGTTTGATGAGAAAGCAAAAGAAAACAAGGGCTCAACTAATGGATACAGAACATCAGGCAAACAACATGAATCGCCTTTGCAAATGTGTGGACGCAACTTATGAGCAACTCAAAGGGTTAAATGTTCATCTTTAAACAATGCTACAGAAGAAAGCATAACTATTATTCCATCTGAATGAAGTCTATTTAAATGAACATGATACTTATCACCCACTAACTAGTTTCCCTAATCATTAAAGTAAAGCATTGTGATGGATTAAATAGGTCAACTTGTACAGAAGACATTACATCTTGCATGAATCTCTTGCAGACGGGCCGAATCTCCTTGCTCAGAGTGGCTGAGAACATCATGACTTGCTTGTCATGAGGAGTCATCTTGAAAATCTCCTGGACATCCCTCCGCATGTCTATGGCATAAAAAACATTAAAAAACCATACTAAACAGAATATTTAATCAGAATCTTTTAAAAATACCTACTGACATACCAAGCGATTCCAGCATCCTGTCACACTCATCAAGGATAAAATGTCTGACATTTTTTAGACTCAAATCTTTTTCCCTTGCTAGAGCTAGTATCCTTCCAGGAGTACCCACAACTATGTGGGGACACTCATTTTTAAGCAATGCTTTATGGACTTTAATGTTTACCCCACCATAGAATACGGCCACCTTCAAGTCCATTAAATAGGTGACAAACCTCTCAAATTCATGGCATATCTGCAAATATAAAATGCAACTTCTGATAAGAATCTATTATCAATAGCAACAACCAATGTAACAATACAGAGAGATAAATTAAGGATGAAATAACCATCGGTCTATATATTAAGATACCTGATATGCCAATTCTCGAGTATGACACAAGACAAGAGCTGCAACTTGCCCAGGAACAGGTTCAATCTGTTGCAGTGTGGAAAGCACAAAAACAGCAGTCTTTCCCATTCCAGACTTGGCCTGGCAAATCACATCCATCCCTAGGATTGCCTGGGGAATGCATTCGTGTTGTACTGATAGAATCAAACAAAATAAAGTGATATCTCGGTTAGGACATTCACAATTTGTCTGATTCGGAATTCTCTAAGATAGCCATCATTATGCTCCAACTTTAGAGGCACAGTGCAAGTTAATTACCTGCACAACATTTACATGCACTTATTAAAGTACCATCTCAACAAAATTATAAATACACTACGTAGCCTCTCAATGATTACCATGATAATTACATCTTCAGTCAAACCAATAGCATTTTAATGAATCTCGTTGTTCCCATGCAGTAAAGTGGATCACAACGGACTCCTTCCCTTTTTCTAATACCAGACCATAATCTACAAATTTCAATTTTCATTTAAATTGAATACAGATTTCAAATCCTTGCTACAAGGGATTAGGTGAAACACAAACTATTGGTGAGCCCCACCTAACCATGTATTGAAGAAAAACGATTGATAAACTTCACATATAAGCATATAGCAAACATGTACAAAACAATTTTAAAGTCTCTTAAATCAAGTTTCCAAATCTATGATCATGATTGAGAACTTCTTCAGATTCATGATTGAGAACTTCTTCAGATTTATGTTTATAATACACTTTTGCAATGAAATGCTCCAAACAAGACCAAACTAATTAAAATTATCATTCAATATATTATTATTTACTTGGGTAAGATAAATAAACAATATCAAATTGATTCCAATAGAATAGTTAATGTATAATATTAATAATATTAATATTTGTCTCAATTTTTTAAGTTAAAATTTCATTTCATAAAGCATTACACAATAAAGACCTGTGCTATTGAACTCGGATATCAGCAACTTCCAAAACAAAAGCTGCAGTACACCTTGACTCGGACATAGTATTTCAACTTTTGACATCTAAATGAAGTACTAGCCTAAACATAAAGAATAAGTTCCACCAAATTTGAATTCAAACACCATGACATAAATCTATATACAACTTGAAACATAACAAGTTAAACTAAAATTAACAATCTTATAGATATATACCTTCTGAGGGATGTTCAAATCCAGAGTCTACAATTGCTCGGAGTAACTCTGGCTTCAGAAGAAAGTCCCTAAAGCCTGAACTATGGATGCCAACATAACCCCTGCAGAATCAAAAGGAAATCACTTATCAGGAAGTCGTGTTTTAAACAAAAAAATAAAATTACGTGCTAATTAATAGCACTCGATACAATAATGAATTTTCCAAAACATGTGAAATTATATATATAACCACTTGAAACTATACATAAAACCACTTACTTCTTCACAGTTTCACCGGTGCCCCTTACAGCAATTGACTCCTGTGCCACATCTTCTTCCTCGTAATCAAGAAGCTCCTCCTGGTAAGCATCACTCTCCTTCAATTCACCCATTCTCCCTTAAATTCTGCAAAAAGCACAGTAGCACAAAGCATTAGCAAAAATCAAATCCTCAAAAGAACAATAAAAACAATGACATCATTCAAATAATAAATATCAAGCAGCTTAGAATACCAAATATTTGTTTGATTGATATACATTAATTAGTGAAAAAATAGAATCTAAATATTATACACATGCAACCTGAAGGTGCAGTACCAATGACTAAAGCACCTTCAGTAATTTTGAGTCGAATCCTCAAATAGATAAATTAATTTTCAACCAAATTCTGCTTTTAAGACTGAAAAGCTAAAAGACTTTGCTTGCAGCGTGTGTGCCCAAGAACAACTTACTCAAAAGTGCAATTGTTCCGACAGCGACAGACAAGTTGCTGAACAAATTTCCATATTTTTGCTATTTAGGTTTTCCAAATTTCAATAATTTTACTTGTTAATTTTTTTCTCAAACACTATAGTAGAGCAAAAAATATTTAAATTCTACAAACACACTACTCAAATAGCAAAAATATTAAGGTACAATAAAAAACAATCACAAGTTGTGAACTGAAAAAGAAGGCTACAAAACAACTATATATCAAGAAATCAAAAATATTACTTAATGCAAGCATTAACATTTCTTCTAGCTACAAATTTATTATTTAACTGATGGATAAAAGGCTACAGTTGGTAAGGCTCCTGTGAAACCTAAAATTTATAATGCAGAACTTGAAAACCCTAAAGCTGCTATGGATGTCTCAAGAATTAGCATGTCAGCTACACTGTAGAGAGTGAGGTAGACAGGATCAATGGTGCATGAAAGAATGAAGCATTCGACTCAGTTTCAACTTGTGCGGTGGGTCCTCCAACACAAGGTAAAAGCATACACTGTTCATTCATGAAACCTGGCATGCAACTCAGGCTACTTTTCCATCCGCTGCCAAAGGTCTTGCCGCTATCGGGATTTCAAACAAGGCTTCTAGTAAATCTTCTGTATATTCCTATTCTGTTAAAAATACTTACAGTGCAGCTATTGAAGCGGTGAAACGGGTAGATCTAGAAACCAAAAACGCAAAGGGCTCTCATAAGTTTGAGAAGCCTATTCCTTTGAAATGTTCATGACTATCCACTCTTTTAGTTTTTGTGGGGAAAGTTTTAAAAGAAAAGGTGTATAAAGAGGAACACTGGGTTATATGTAAATCTAATAAATTTTGGCCAAGCATACTAGAGGTCCACACACATGGATCTCCCATAATTGGAAGCTATTTTGAATTGGTGGTTGTTTGCAAAAACTTGATAACTTCCTAGGCCGTTCCTGAAACCTAGGATTTTGGCCATACCACTTTTGCACAAATTAAGGTAAAGATGGATATCTCAAAAAGATCTCCTAGCAGATTATGAAAATCTACCCTTTCATTGTTGCAAATGTCATGCAACAGGCCATGTAGCATCAGATTGCTCAAGCCGGAAACAAAAACAAATAGGATCCTCAACTTGGTTGAAGGGCGCAAAACCCCCCAGTTTAATTGTTGAGAAAGCATTGGAGGAGCAGGTGTTTGCAAAGTCTTTTAAGAAGACTCCTTCAGTTCCTAAATCTTCTTCAGCACCTGATGAAGGAGTTTTATTGTTACAGGAATCTTCTAGCTCAAAATGTAAATCCTTCCACGGAAATTTGATTGCCTCGTGGGGCTGAGAATGCTACAGGAATCTTCTAGCTCAAAATGTAAATCCTTCCACGGAAATTTGATTGCCTCTTGTGGGGCTGAGAATGCTCCTCCTCCTACCAATGCCCTCTCTTCGGGGGTTTTGGAAAAAACTTAAAATTTTGAGTATAGTCTAAGGAGTTTCCCGTTTAACATGGTTTAATGCATGTCTGGTTAGCCCCATTTTGTTGCTTTCTCTGTAAGTATTAGCCCCAATAGAACCCACAAGTAACCTCTCAAACAAATGCTGGCCCCAACACAAATTCAGTGTTTGCTATAAAAGCCTAGTGTACAAACTGTAAAGAGATCAACATATATAATAGTAACAAAACTAAAAGTAATAAAATTGTAGTTAAATGAAAACAAAAGCAGCAAACTCATCATACCCAAAAATCTTCAAATGAATGCATCATGGTACACTTGTCTGCGATACCCAAGAATGCAGTATAATCAAATATACTATCGAAAATTAAGCATCGAAAGAATAAGCTACCATTGCCTGCTATGTTAATTGTTAACAGGTTAAACACCAAATTAAACAGAAAACAATGTCATTAACTTCAATATGAAAATACTACTGAAGAATAGATGAATAGAAATAATTAACCAAAAATAGCATCTACTACCAATCATAAATGATTTCATTCAGTTCAATCAACAAGAGTTGAACGGTAAGGCTGCGGTCCCCCATGGAGGGGGGCTTCCTAAAAAATAGAGCAGGAGATGCTGAGATTTTTTAGGAAAATTTTAAAGCTGCTGGTCCCGTTCAGCTTAATTAAAGTTACGAAATTTAAGGAAGTTGGTGGTCTCATGAATATAATACCTTTGTCTTCTATACTATGTGCATAATAAAAACAAGTAAAAATAATTCATTTCCCTCCAAAACTATTTTTTAATAGAAATTAAACTCAGTTGTTTGACAAGTGGCAGATAACATCCCTAAGCTGGTGGGGCAATTTCTAGCCCCAATCCTTTTTCACCCGCTTAAATTTGAAGGCCTAAAAGTAGGGGCTCCCATTTTTTGGGAAAAAAATCCAATAATCCCACAGCACAAAAAAAATTCTTCATGGGACCACCTATTCAAAAAAAAAAAAGCTTAAGCCCCCCTCATGGGACCACTGCCTAATTGGAAACTTGAGACCTAAGTAGCCAATTCAGGTGTATGTAGGGAATCGGGTATGCAGCTACAGCCAAAAACATCCCTTTGGTTCAAACTTCAAAATTAAAAATATCTATAAGCATTAATTGATCTGTGTAAGCATCCACATATGATCAGCATGGCCTGTGTAAAGCATTTATACACTCACTCTGCCTATTTTATCATTACACAATCCATATAATTGCCTGGGTATGCCCAGGTTCACCTATGCCGAACCATAACCGTACCCGACCCTGATTCCAGCCTCCAAGGGACAAATCCAGCAACGTGGATAGAACAAGTTCGAACCATTCAAGCAACATATAATTGTGACCATGCCCACCATGTTATGTTAATGGCCATAGCAGACTAGCAAGTCCCAAAGGGGAGTTACCAACCTCAAAATTACAGATAAATATACCCTTTTTCAAACTCCAACTCACAAGTTTTAAAGCATCAAAGTACTCTCTAAAAGGCATACTTCGCATACTGCTTCAATGACATTTAAGCAAATGAACATTAAATCCATTAAAGAAATCCCCTGACAAGTGATCTAAAAGGATCTAAAACAGCAGAAAACAATAAGACATCAAAAAATAATTACTAAAAGAAATCCTTTAACTAAAACATCAACCATCTACACTGGCACTGTGGCACATAATAATCTTGCACGAAAACAACAGAAAAAGTACGCAAACAGAGAACAAATGACCTGAGTCGCCTCAGCCTCACAATATATTCTTATAATATAAAGGGCAGAAGATACATTATTACTAAAAAGTAAAAAAGAAACAACAAAAAGCTCCATATTTTACAATTTCCAACCTTTAAAGCCACAAAATTTCCAGTCCATAATATTAGCTTGAATGTTTCAGGATTTGACTGTCTAAACCTTTTTCCATTAACATTTCATAATACACTCTATTTTCTGTTCTCTTGCTATCTACATCCTGATGATGAATGATGGGGGGCTTTCCTAAATGTTTATAGAAAAAGATTAAGTTACCGAATTGGGCATGGGAACAGGGACGGGGGTACAAAACGCCGGTACGGAAGAATTTTTTTGGAAGGTTGGGTCCGTTTTTGGTACATTCATACACAAATAATATATATTTATATATACACACATATATTTACATATACATACATACATGTGTGTGTGTCTCTCTCTCTGTGTGTGTATTATGTATATGTATCTACACACATATGTATGTCCATATGTATGCATATGTAGCTAAAAAATAGAATTTAGTTTGTCATATAGCAATACATATGCTAAACAAAACCACCACAAATTTCAAATTTGGATACTTAACATACTAATTTAAATTGAGCTTTCAATATCAAAAAGATCAAACTAGAATCTTAAGATAGATGAGTTCTAAGTTTTACTAATCAGCACTGTCGGTCTTAAGAATATCAAAAAGATAAAAACTAGAATCACTAAACATTTCAGCATCTAAAAACATGAACCCTGGAAGTACACCCAGAATCGCCTGAAAAATCCCAAGATTCAGCAACTTAGGAAAAAGGTTTACACTGTCAAATTCAGAATCATTCAACCTAATTTCAAAAGCTTTTAAATAAAAAAATAAGGGGGGTTAACCTTTCAAAACATAACACAAACGAAACGATTCTACCTTTTCTAATGATCCAACAAACAGCAACAGGAAACTGAAAAAAATATTATCATACGTATATTTTCAAACCCACCTACTTTTCGTCAATAGCATTGCTTTACAGAACTTCATTAAGGGAATTTTAATTGAAGATCAAATTTCCCCAAAAGTTGAATTCCTCAAAAAATATAAAAAAGTGTTGCAATAAAAAACAATTAAAAACTGAAACTCAAATTCAAACCAAAACACTTCTTGAAAATTAATAACAAGCCCTAGATCTTCTTTAACAATACAGATACAATGATACAAGAAAAGAAAAACAGAACATAAGAAACATGCGCTTCAAGTCAAGTACTTTTCATTCAGGCAATATAAATCCCATAAAACAATCTCACATAGCTTGAACAAAAATTAAATACTAAGATGGCTCACCTGTTAAAACCTAACACAAAAGAAGCGGTTTCACCTTTTTTATAATGATCCAACGAACAACAGGAAATTAAAAGACATATTAACATACAAAAATATTCGAACCCACCTACTTCTCATCCATAGCATTGCTTAAAGTTACTTTATTTAGAGAATTTTAATAAATGATCAAATTTCACGAAGTTCAGATCCTCAAAAAGTATAACAAACAATAAGACTCTTAACACTTACATTCAGATAAAAAACATTTCTTAACAAACAATAACAAGGCCTAGATCTTTCTTAACAATACAGATCCGACGATACAAGTAAAAAAAAAAAGAGAACATATGAAACCTACGCTTCAATAAAACACCTACTTCTCATTCAGGCAATATAATCCCATAACACTCATGATCTTGGCCGAAGCTTCAAAACCCACTAGTATAAGATTCAAGGAATACATGGGTTTAGAGCAGAAACAATTTTTCATGGCTTGAACAAGAGGTGTCACTGACTTGACAAGAGCTAGACACTAACCTGTGCTTCAGTATTCACTTCAAAAGCTTTCAAAAGAGACCTTTGATCCCATTATTAAAGATATGCTAAATCTATTTAATATTTATCAAACAAAGGAAAGATCAAAATAATTTAACTAAAACCTTGTTGCTCATATTACACACTGGACTTCACTGAAAGTCCAGAGAGTCGCGTCATTCAAAAACAAGGATAATGATCACAGGATCAATTCCCCTGGATTTATCCCTGCGTGGATGGAGGGTAGCTCATGTGGATGGAGGCTATACTTGTTGTAGTGGTGCTTGTTACAACTTTGCTTGACAGGTCCCAAAAGGTATTTAATTCCACACACATACATATTGTGCTGATTACCTGACTTCAAGCTCCATATACTAAGCCATATCAATACAGCCAAGAAAATTGACCATCACATATACAACACAAACCCTATCCAATCCAAACTTACAAAAATGCATTGGCCTAAAGGCTTCAATCGAAAACAAAAGAGGAAAAACCTTCCAAGACTAACATGAAACTAAACAATGTCTGTTGACTTTCACCCAAACAAAAGATAATTATTCCCCTTTAGAAAGGAGGGGAAAAAATCTTTTAGAATTCCTTCGGACCAAAAAATATATTACATTTGGTCTTGAATCCAACAAAAATTAAATAAAAGATTTCCTTTTCAAAAAAAAAAACCCTTTCCGTCTTCCCATCCAACCAAAAAATACGTAAATATTTCCCTAGAAAAAGATTGCCTTTGAAATCTTTCATGGCAAACAGTCCTATCGCTCTGCCGCGAACTAAATATTAACCCTTACCTTCAGCTCAAGTAATCTCCGCTTTACTGTTCGAAACCCTAAACATAGAAAAAATTAAATACATGCGAGCGCAGAGTTAAATAAAATTAACAAAATTTCGTAATATAAAAAATGCATAAGTGCATGAACCCTGTGAATCCAACAATTATAAAAATTATAAAAACAACCAAAAAAACCATAGATTTAACTTCTTAAAGCTTCTTTGCAAAGACTCTGTAGAATCATTCATGTAGTAAAGAAACAGCTAACTACCCTAAGCAGCCACAAGAAAACTAGCAAAAATGAAGAGAATAGATATATTTAACATTTCAAAGCCTTGACGACTATGGATGATCGGATGATTTACCGGAAATAACAAAGCGAGAATCAAACGCGCGACCTCTGCAACCTGAATAAACAGACGAAATAATGATAATAACAATACTAGTTTCGAGGACAAAGGAAAATAAGAAGAAGAAGAAACCCTGGGTATGCCAACGCGCTGGAGGTCTACACGCTGACGGGTTTCTGCCCTTAGGGTTTCAATCACTTTTTTTAATTATTTATACGGTATGGTAGGGTTTGTTAAGCAGAAAAAAACAGAGGTTAACACTAACCAGTAACAGGTATGCGTGTATCGGTTATTCTCTACTTGGACTCTTTTAATACGAAAGCTTTAAATAGTGTTCTACTTTATGGTTTTAATTGAATTTAATTTGGGTAATGATGTTTTACTACTAGTATTTGTATTAAACGAGGGGTAATTGAGTTTAATTTGGGTAATGATGTTTTACTACTAGTATTCTTATTAAACGAGGGGTAATGGTTTTTGCAAATGAAAAAGTTGATATAATGTCCTTGCCTATTTAGGTTTGATTTATGTTTTAGCTCCTCTAAATGCAAATAGTGGGAAAATTATGTAGAAATTAGTATATGTGTCGAAAAGAGGTGTAAGAGTTGTGTAGGTAAAACATATATGTAAGCTAATATGTTAGTACAATTGGATTGGATTTGTATATAGAAGATATAAAAATTGTATCATAAATTAGCATTTACATGTACTAAAAAGAGGTGCAAGAGTTATGCCAATGAAAAAGTATACGTAAGCTAAAATGTTAGAGTACAATTTTATTTTTGCTTAGAAAATACAATAGTTTTAATTACTATTTTTTGTAAGGTATTATTTAAAATAAAGTGTAAAATTTTATTTTTATTTTATGTATGGAATATTATATTTATAGCTTTACTTTTGGGGGAATGACGAGACTATTGACATAAACACATCTTATAGGTGAAAAGTAAATTCTCAATGTTTTTTCACTTAATAATAAATATCAAATGACATTCACAAAAGGTGTGAATAAAAAATTATCTTGTAAGTTGAATTGACAAATCTATTTATAAGACTAAGAATAAACTTGGTTACTTGCAACATGTGACTTAAATTGTTGTAGTTTTAAGAGGGTTTGAGAGTAGGAGAAAGACTGCTACTAAATGTTGATTCTAGGGATATGATTGTAATTTTGGGCTTGTATTGAGAATAATGTGAATTCTTCTTAGAGTAAGATAAACTAGATAAAATGTGTAAATTAAAGTCGTTGATTTTAAATTCTTTGGAATGGGCAATAATGAGATCAACCTCAAAATTCTATTTTATTAAATAGTTGCACTATTCTTGTGTTTCAAAGACTTGAAATGTAGCCTTGTAGCCATGAAAATTTAGGATCTTGGTGTCCATGATACATAAGTAAACTAGTGGTTAATATCATCTAAAGAGATGAGCTCCTATGGGGAGAAATAATCACTTTTATATAGATTAGATGGTGAGGAGTTTCTTTCCTCAAAAGTGTATAGAGTACTCCCATCTTTAGATGCTAAATATAGAGTACAAGCATCCATATTAGATGGTGAAGGATCTCATTTTGACTAGATTTGGTGTTTTCTCTTTCTATTAGTAAGACATCTTAGTCATTTGTTATAATGGTTTTCGAAATTATTATAATTGTTTGTGGTAAATTGGAGCGAATGGGAAGGAGTCACTCATATTTGTGTTGGATTTTCCTATGCTTATTCATTTTTCATTTTTAGGCCACATGTTTCAATTATCCTTGATAACTCTATGTAGTTTTGAGTAAATAAAGTGGCATAACTTGACATATATCTAACATAGTTTATGATAACAATGACACGGATCATTATAGGGTAATTACTAAGTGAAATTTGCCTTGAACTTAAACTTGACGTTATGATATTACACTCTCGGATAATTAATCTCATGGGGTGATCCCGCAATGATGAGTATCATTTTTTGTCAAAGTATGACATTAAAAATGTAAGGACCTCCATAATATCAAATTAACATATTACAAAATTACACAATTAATCATGAATTAAAGCAACTTGCTCAAATATACAAAAGAATAGAGACATGATTTTATATTTTGACATAAAGTCTGAGCACATAAGCCAATAAAAAGGGAGAACAAACACCTACTCTATGCCTCTTCTAGGGTTTCATTCCCTAGTGCTTGTGCCTTCCTGCTCCGTGCTAATTCCCGATGGGAATGATTAATGGGGGGGCGAGCATCCCCATGTCTGGCCTTCTCTAATCACAGGGCCCTTGCAGACTCTATTGTTTTGGGTCAAAAAATTGACTTCACTATTATGGAAGTTTAGAGATCTAATGTACTTCCCTCAACTTCCCCACAATATCATCTAGATTTATTTTTCTCTAAAGAGGAACCTAAAAGTTTTGTTGAAAAGTTGTTGGGAGATAATCTCCAAAAATGGGCAAATTTCCCTCATGGACTGAACCATTAGAGTCTTGTAAAATCTAGGTTCACTCGATGGAGGTTCTTGATGTATTATTGAATGTTGCTATGCCAAACTTAGCCTTTCTTTGGTTGGTAAGTTCCTAGCCTTCCGACCTAATATTGATCAAGTTAGAAAATGAGTAGATTCACACTAGAAAGTGTGATGTCACCCCTATTGTGACCATGCTAACCTAGTTCTATGTTTCACTTAAACAT
Organism: Cryptomeria japonica; assembly: GCF_030272615.1. Classification (NCBI taxonomy): domain Eukaryota; kingdom Viridiplantae; phylum Streptophyta; class Pinopsida; order Cupressales; family Cupressaceae; genus Cryptomeria; species Cryptomeria japonica. The sequence continues at coordinate 322,955,580 of NC_081409.1, read as the reverse complement.
ACACGCTTTAATGTGATATATCTAAGTGGTCATATTTTTAAGGTGTACTTACGATACTTCCATAGATATGATGCTTAAGTTGGAACAATTGTATTAAAGTAATGCTATATTGTGATGTTGAAGATTCTAGCTAGATGAGTTCAAGTTGATGTGATTTATGTTTATGTGCTATTCTTTTTCATTCGCAGCTTGTGATATGATACTTTGTGTCTGTAATTGTGTTAGAAATTAATGTTGTCACTTACATTGGATATCATGGATGATTGCTAATCTATTGATGAGAGGTTACAATCCATTTCCATATTCTTGTTTTTGTTGCTCAATTAAGGTAATGATGCTACAATGATTACTCTAGATGTTGTACAAATATGTGGAAGATATTATTTAGTATCTAATGGTGATGTTTTATGATGCAACTCCCTATGATCAGGATGATGTGATGATTAGCAATGTGATATAATTATTAATCCTTGATGTAGTGCAATTGATGTGTATTGCTTTGCAAGTTCATGCTATCATTTCATATGTGATCCATGGATACATTATTGATGCCAATTGCGAGTGTGCGAGTACTTGCCAATGGGAAATCAAGGTTGAGCTCTCACTCCTTAATGTGCTACCTCAATGTTGTAGATCCTCTCAAATATGGAGGAGATTAGATCACATGTTAGTGTTGTTGTTGTTGTTGTTGTTGTAAGTGCGAGCTTGAGTATGATTGTGGTATTGTGTTAATATGTGTAATTTGTTGCTTGGCGTTTTTAACTCTAAAAGCATTTTGGTCTTGTGCATGATATCTTGTGAAAAAGATTCATCTTTTTTATTCATGTTTCTAAGTTTGTATTTGACTCATTAAGCCTTTTTGAAAAAGAAAAAAAAGTCCCTAAGGGTATAGTATAGGTTTGGCGGTATTTTTAAAGTGTCGTGTTGCTTAAATAATGAGTTTAACCCATTTTTAAATTGAGTTGAAAGTTATGCAAGAATTTGGAAGGTGGTTGGAGTGGATAAGATTCCCCTCTCAACATCTTTTCTCTCGAGAGGTGGGAGAGAATTGGTTGAGAGGTGAGGTGTAATTGAGTGGGTAAGTGGATGGTTTAGGTGAATGAGAAGTGGCATTATTATATGAAGTAGATGGATGTAATGAGGAGTGGCCACTTGGCCTTTTCTCATCCATTCTCACATTCAAACACTTTGGTTAAAAAAAATGTAAGGTTGTTGTAAGGGGGGCTTTTTTTTGGCCGTTTTTGTAGAAACCTTTCATGAATTTTGGGGGATGGGAAGGAAGAGAAGGTGAGCATAGGGATGGCTGGTTCAAGTTGTAGAAGACCTTGTTAAGGTGCATTATGCTTTTTAGTCTATGACTTGTATTAACTTTCAATCAAATGTTTGCATATGAACTCTATCTAATGCTTGAATCTGTTATTTTTTTTATTAAGGAAAATCGGGTTTTAAGGGACCCGAAACCCGCTTACATAACAAGGAGATAAGCAAAAGAGAAACTAGAAAGAACAGAACAGAGAGAGAAAGGTTGCAAAACAAACAAACAAACAAACAAACAAAAAATAGCAGCCAAGGAAAAGAACAACACAAGGCTAACGAGAAAATGGCAACCTAAAACCAGATTACATATCAGATGAAAATCTTTATAGTCTCTTCCGCATCCTTAACTAGCATCATCATCACATTAGCTGCCTCTTTCAGTTCTTTATTTTCCTGCATCTGTTGATTGTCTTTGGTCTTCAACTTTAGCTCACCAGTATTTTGCCTAGTTCTGTGTCTGGAGGAGTGTAGAACAGAACTAGAGGTTGGCTCATCATCAATGATCACAGTATCTTTATTCTGCTTGTTCTTCTCCAGGCAAGCAACCAACGCATTCATGTTTTGAGAAGACACCTTCAACACCGCCAAACTATGCTCCATGAGTTTCTTCAAAGCATTCTTAGTTTTTTGAATCTAGTTGTTTATCAGACCATTATCAACCTCACCCTTTTCTTTGATAATTCTCACCACATCTTCAAGATGCTTCAAATCTCCCTTAATCATGTCTTTTTTCTGGCCAGTCCGAAATTTCTTCTTCGTCCTCTGTGTCACTAGTATCCTCTGCATCATCCTCTTTACCTTTAATGTTGGTATCCTTAATCAAATTCTCAATTTTATAATCTAGGTCTCTCTATTTATTCTGAATGTTGGAGATGTTATCAATCACCCATTTCTGAAAATTGAACATTTTCAGGGTACTATTTCTAGCAGCATTTAGAATGGAATCTGCGTTCTCCATAACCAGGGTAGAGTCCATAGACCTAGGGTTTCCCTTCTCCATGTTGTGTTGAACATCATCCCTGCTATCTGAGACATAAGGATTATCCTTCACTTCTGGCTCTTCAACATCCTCTTTTCTCTACTCATCCCATTCCTCGCCCTCAACCTCCTTCTCCTTCTCATTCTCCACCTCTTCTTCCACCTCCTTCCCCTGTTCCTGCTCAGAACCAACATTCTCTTCCATGTCTTCTTTAGCTTCATCACTAACCCTCAATTTCTTATGCAGAGGAAGATTAGAAGAATCTTCATCAAGATCAGAGCCATCATAACCCTCGAAAATGTGGGCATTCTCCACAAAGGGGTCATCCCTATTAGCCCTAGCTTTACCTTTCAAATGCTCATAAATTAACAAAATAAGGCCTTAGTGAGCAATGGGATAGGATTTAGGTTTCTTGGCATGGTTGGCCAGGCTATCGTTAAGGGAAGAGGCCAAATAGAAGGGCAACAAAATCTTTGAGCCATGGCGAAAATGGTTAAGGATGACAAAGTGGTAATTGTAAACTTTCAAAAACCTTCCATCAACCATAAGGTATTCCATTAAAACTTTCAATATTTTCTGCCAAAAAGATTTTACCCGGTTAGGGAGGTAGTAGGACGCATTGTCCTTCTTAGCGAGTTGAGCCCTTTCTTCTTCATTTTTAGGGAAATTGTTGGTAGCTTCCATCAAGAACTTGCGGTCTCTATAGAATTTGATGCCTTCCTTTTGCAATCCGGTAACCTCTGCCACCAAATCTTCATCCAGCTTCTATGTCTAGCCAAATAGAGTAACTTTATTATTGTTCCAACCCTTGGCAAAACCATGTGAAACAAACTTCTTACTCCTATGCAGTTTCTCCATGTAAACAATGAATCCATATCTATGCAACCTTCGCCATATTTTCCTTTCACTTTTCCAGCCATTATAGCTGGAAGGCTCATTACGATTAAGATTTCCCCCCATAATGTAATGGTTGTTCAAGTTGAAACCCTCAACAAAGCACAAAATAACCAAATGTTGAAGAAACAAGACGCTGGAATCGACAAACAAGGTGATTTTCTTGTTGTTTGAATAGTCTTTTAAGACATTCAATATAAACCAACACTTAATATGATTAGGCCTGTCACACCGGTGCTCATTATCATGATGCCTTAAACAGGTAATCAACTATCACTCCAATATATGTCATTGAGATCCGAACCCAGAAAGGTAATAATAAAATTAACATGTACCATGGACTCTATCAAATAATAATTGCTCATGGACTCCATTCTTACATGATACTTCTCTGATATACTTAGTATCCTCTACTAAAATGACCCCCTCATTAGCTAATAAATTAGCTACCCTGTTAACTTCCCTTAAGGTATGGGTAATAATCACACTATCATAGGCATCTAACATTTTTTTTAGCATTATCAATTATATTATGAATGTTCCAAGAGGGAGAACTAATACCTTTAATAGCCTAAATAATATTGAGAGAGTCCCCCTCCAACCATATTTTTTATAAATTAAGACTCTGAGCAAGTTGGAGACATTTTAACATTGCAAGAGCTTCTGCCACATGGTTTTTTTGAACTCCAAAGGGAGAGACAATTGCAACAACACAAAAGCCATAAGAATTTCTGATGACTCATCCCCTCCAGCCTTCCCAGGATTACCTTTAGCTATGCCATCAAAGTTCACCTTAACCCAATCATGAAGAGGGAACCTCCACACAACATTATCTCTCCTGCTCTTCATATCAAATTTGCATACCTTGTGTATCAACTTCCATTCAGTTAGGATGCTTTTCTCATTATCAGTCATGTTAAAATAACTACACTGCTTGTTATTATTGTGAATGGTATTGATGTTTTCTTTAATACCCCTACAAATCTTTTCAAAAACCACCTAAGAAGAACACTTAGCCTCCCTGAAAATTCTATTGTTTCTCTCCTTCCAGATATGCCAATAGGTCATAGGAAGGACAAAGGACCAAAGGGTCTTAATAATAGGAAGCTTGGTAGGGAAGATCCATTGCCAAATGACTTCCTTGAGACTATTGTGCATTACCCAATCAACTTTCCATTGCATCCAAACTTTACTCCAGATTTCCCAGGTAAAAGAACAATGAATAAATAAATGATCCATAGATTCAGCCTCTTTCTGACATAACTCACACCTATTAGGAATCATGAATCCTCTTCGAGCCAGGTTATCAATGGTAAGAATCTTGTTGTGAGTTGCAAGCCAAAAAAATATGTTAACTTTAGGAATGAGGAATCTGTTCCAAATTTTAGTCCATATTGGGTTGCAAGCCCAAGTAATAATTTTTGTATAAGCAGAGGCAACAGTAAAATTACCCCTAGGATTACTCTTCCATAGGAACACATCATCAGAATCTTTAGTAACAGAAAAGGACAACAAATCATGCTGGAGCAATGAAAATCCAACATAAATTGCACCAAGTCTGACCCATTTATTCTCCTTCCAATAATTACAAACCATATAACCATATCTCCTTTTGCATTCTTCAATGAATTGGTTGCAATCATGGTTAAAAAGAGGCTCATCTTTAATTCAAAAATCCTCCCAAAATCTGATTTTATCACCTTTGCCAAGGACCCATCCAGCTCCAGCTTTGGAAACTTTTATAGATTTGATCATACTATTCCATATAAAAGATCCAATAGGGATATCTTCATAATAGAGAAGAGAATGAATTGGCTGGTTATTTATGTATTTATCAAACCACACCCTACTCCAATCTTTCTTAATACCATATGCCCTCCAAATCCGTTTAGCAAGCAAGGCTTTATTGAAAGGTTTGAGAGCTTCAATACCTAACCCCCCATTGCTTTTAGGAGTACAGACTTTATCTTAGGCAACCAACACAATCCTTTTCTTATCTTCTACACCAGAACAAAGAAATCTTTCTGAATTCTTTCTAAAGCTTCAACAAATTTGACTGGTATACTAAACAAGCTAAGAGCATAAATAGGCAAATTTTGAAGAGTAGCTCGAAGAAGCTGAAGCTTACCAGCCTGAGATAGCATAGATCCTTTCCAACCTACCAATTGTTTGTTGAGTTTGTCAATTAAAGAATTCTAGAAAGAGTTTGGAGGAGCCAAACCAAGAGGGAGACCCAAATAAGTAGAGGGGAGCAACTCTACCTTACAATCAATTATGTTAGCAATCCTCTGTTGCCTCAATAATGGGGTATTGATGAAGTAAATAGCAGATTTCTCCCAATTAACCTGTTGTCCAGTAGCAAGGGAATAAGATCTAAGAGCACCTTTGAAGGTAGCAACTTCACTAACAGAAGAATATCCCAACAAAATTATATCATCAACAAACTATTGATGTGTACAGGAGACATTAGCAGAAGAGGGTTGCAACCCTTTGATGGTTTTATTCATTTTCAACTTTTGAATCAGTATGCTCAAACATTCTGCCAAGATAGTGAAAAGAATAGGCGAATTAGGCTCTCCTTGCCTACGACCCCTAGAAGATTTTAAAAATATGGACTGAGATCCATTAATAAGAATACAAAAATTTGGTGTAGATATCAATTCTTTAGTAATTTTAATAACCTTCTCATCAAATCCAAAGGCCTCCATGACCCTGAAAAGAACCTGCCATTCCACTCTACCATAGGCTTTTCCCAGATCTAGCTTTATAAGAAATCCCTCTTTATTTGCAGCATTAAGATAGTGGATATTCTCATGCACAAGAATGATAGAATCCAAAATCTACCTACCTGGGACAAATCCTTTTTGCTCCTTAGAGATAACAAAGGGGAGAATAGCCAACAATCTAGAAGTCGGGACTTTTGAAATAATCTTGTAAAAAGAATTACAAAGACTTATTGGCCCAAACATTCCCATAGAATCAACTCCAGCCACCTTAGGAATCAGAGCAATAAAAGTAGAGTTGATTTTTTTAAGAATTCTTCTGGATCCAAAGAATTCTTTGACAACATTGGTCATGTCTTCCCCAACAATATGCCAATATTCCTGAAAGAAAAACATAGGAAATCCATCCAGGCTCGGAGCCTTATCCCCTTGAAAGGAGAAAACAACTTTTTTAATTTCATCAGCTGTAGGGATAGCAGATAATATCTTATTCTGATGAGGTCCAATAATCTTAGGAATCTTGTTGCTTAACAATGTCAATTTCCTTACTACCTGTCAGGAGGTTAGAGAAGAACCTAACAGCTTCATCACCAATGTCATCATCTTTGAGAAGAATTTTGTCATCAACAATTAATCTAGAGATTCTGCTAGCAACATTATGCTTCATAGATGTCATATGAAAGAATTTAGTGTTTCTATCACCGGCTTCTAACCAAATAGCCCTAGATCTTTGTCTCCAATAGATTTATTCTCTTGATATTGTGTTGTGTAATTTGGCTAGAACCTCATCTTCTTTAGCATTGGGGAACATCTTATAACCATCTTTCTTAATTGAGTTTTGAATCTGTTGTAATTCCTCCTTCAGCTTCCTCTTGGATTCAAAAATATCTCCAAAAACCTTTTTGTTCCAGATCTTAATGTTATCTTTGGTGTTTCTTAAATTGTTAGCAACTGTGAACATGGCAGATCCATCCACACTAATATTCCACCATTTGGCAATGGAAATTTCCAAGGAAGGGTGTGAAATCCACATTTTTTTAAACTGGAATGGAAAACAATGTTTGCCCTTAATTGAATTAGCAACAAAAGAAATGGGATAATGATCTGATCCTATTATGTTAATAATAGACAAAGAGCATCTATACTTAAGGACCCAGTCAGGAGTGATAAGGGATCTATCTAGCCTTACCTGAATAAGATCTCCTCCATCCCTTCGGTTAGACCAAGTGTAGGAAGCTCCAAAAAGATCAACATCAATCAGGGCATTAGCATTGATGAAGTCCATAAGGTCAATCCTGATATCCAGTTGAGCTTGAGTTCCTCCAAATTTGTCAATTTCTTGCAAAGGGGTGTTGAAATCTCCCATCAACAGCCAACTGTCCTGAGAAAAAAACCCCCTTTTCTGTTGGATTTTGTCCCAAAACTTACTCCTAGAAGCTTTAGAATTTGGAGCATAAATGTTGGTAACCACCCATTCCCGTCCTTCGCCAATACATTTAACTCTCATAGAAATGATATTACCATCTTCATCAATCAGATCTCCATCAATAGTTTTCTTATTCCAAAATATGGCCACCCCACCTAACGCCCCATTCGAACTACTACCACAAACACCCCCCTGTTTAAAGAATTTTAATTTTTCAAATTTTTCCTCACTCATTTTAGTCTCCTGAACCAGGATGATGTCCAGCTTATGATCTCTGATAAAATTCCTTAATACATTATGTTTATGGAGACCATTTAGGCCTCATATTTTCCAGGAAATTACCTTCATTTGGAAACTTGGGAGCAGGATTCCTGAATGGTTCGTTGCCTTCCATCAGCCATGTTTTGCTTTCTCTCTTGGTCCCTGTGCCACTTCATGGTTTTACGTCCCTACGGGGATTTGGAAAGACCAATATCCACCTTAGACCTGGTTCTAGTTTTAACCCCATTAGAACAACCTGTCTTCTTGTTTTTCTTTTTTCCCACTCCTATTATCTCTTCATCGTCTTCGTCTTTATATGCAGATTGCTTATTATTCCAAGGTTCTCCTATTCTCTGAGAAGAGGTGGGCGATTCAGTTCCAACACTCTGAAATAGAGAGTTAAGGTTAACCTGAGGGGATCCGAACTTGGTCTTTTTTTCAAAGATAACTTTTGGACCTTCAAAGTCCTTTGGACACACTTTATTACTTTCCTTTTCTGTATCTTTTAGAGCCTCATGTTGTGATTCATTTATGTTGCCAATCTCACCCTCTTCAAGAATTTATTCTATGCTTACATTCTCTTCCTCCTGAATTTGTAAAACTTCAAATCCATTGACTTTTTTGACCTCAAATACATTATCTTCATCCTTTCTAACTTCTTTCTGAAGAGTATCCTTGGAAGGACTAGCTTTCCTATCATCCTTTATTATATATTTTGGGTTACTAGGAAGTCCACTTCCTCCTTCCACTCTACCCTCCTCATTTTTGTTAATCTTCTCTTTCCAGATTTGTTTAACATGATTGTTATGCTTCTAAGCATTCTTGGGGTTATTTGGGCAAGCTTTTGCCCAATGTCCATCTTTCTTACAAGAGAAACACACAAAAGGGAGGGACTCAAACTCCATAGCTTGTTCCCACTTCCCTAGTTTGGAATTTATTTCAATAGAGCTAGGAAGGTCCATATTCTATGAAATATTAACACATATCCTCACATACACCAGCCTCTTTCATGTTGCTGTCATAGAATCTATAGCCACAAGCTCCCCGAATGAGTTAGCAATGCCTGAGAAAACATCCTCCAGCTAGGATTCAAGCGGCAAACCAAGCAACCACACCCAAACCAGAGCAGATTCAAAAAAGGAGTCATTGAGATCCATATTTGGAGACCATTTTCTTAAGGATAAATAAGATTTCCCAAACATTCAGGGTCCTCCACTAAGAGCCATTTCCAAATCTTCCCCACAAGAGAAGGAAAAGACAAAGAAACCCTTTGACAGGGCTGAAACATCAACTTGTCCTTTCAACCTCCATTTTCTCTTAACAAAAGACCTAACGACTTCAATATTAGGTCTTGGTCCAACAAAATTTCCCACTAGAGAAAAAGCCATTCGAGAAATACTGTGGTCTATAACCACATTTGGTACTGCAATATCTAGTCTGCCTATTTTTCTATCAGAAATATCTTCCACAAAGGGAAAAGATGATTTACCAGTGGGTTTGTTTGCAAATAAACTATTCCAGGGTTTGAGAACCTTCACCTCAACCATCTTTTCCAAATCACCGTTCAAGATCTCGGGACCCAACTTTGAAGAATCTTCATTATTTTTAAGGACAAGAGGAGGGTCTCGATGCCATGGGTCCCCATCCTTTCGACCATCCTCGTCATCCACCATAGATCCCAAAGAGACAAGTTGTCCTTGAGCTGCAAAGGCAGCAAAACTAGAAGAGCCAGTCGCGCTATTCCCTCCATTTGCAGAATTCAAATTTCCCTCCAGTTGCGCTATTCCCTCCATTTCCCTACTATTCCTGACTCTGCAGTTGGAAGTTTGACAATATAGTTGCTTGAATCTGTTATTGATCTATTGCTTATATTTGATTTATAGTGTGATTGTACGTGTGTTGATGGGGACATATTAGGATTTGTATTTGAAATTTTGCTAAGAGTTGCTTCTTGAATTTGGTTTACTTTGCATTGTATTGTGTCGGGTTGTCAAGGGGTAGGGTAAGGCACTCCTAGGAAGTGGTATGAGTGCCACCATGATTATATGTGAAATATATGATATTAAATATGGTAAGAATACCCGTGGCTTATTTTATGCTACGAGTACCATCTTGATATTATGTTAAATTTTGCTATTAAAAAAAGGGTATGAGTACACAAGCGTTTTATTATGTGGTATGAGTACCACCGTAATAATATGTGGAATTACATTTGATGCATGCATATGATTATGATTGGGAATTATAAGGGAAATTGTTATGTATTTTATTTTACCTTAGGAGGTCCCCCCTACATCCTATTAGAGGGTGAGAGCTATACTCTCCTTGTGTGGGTGTGATGTGGAGAACTCATAATGTGATTTTATGTGAATGTAAAACTCGTTGTGTTTTACATGTGGATGTTAATGATGTAAGTGTGATTGAATGATGTTGAGTAGTATGGTGATTTGGGGTTGGCATGAGTGTAACCAGGAGTTGAGACTTAACCCCTAGTTCGGGGGTGGAAAGCAATGCTTTCCTAAGGTTGGGAGGTGAGCTCCCCATTGAGTCTTTTAGCTTTTGTTTTGTTTTGTTTTGTGGGGCTTACCTTTGTGTTGTAACATGTACCAATTAGGATCACCTTTTCCATTATAAAGTTCCAATTGAGGGACTTCAACATGTTTAGGAGGGACAAATCAGATAATGTCATTGGATAATGGGCTCGCTACATCAAATGTGGGCACATTATACTTAGATTGGTTCATGGAAGCTATTTGTTATTGTAAAGAAGACATTGTTTGATATAGACTATTGATGGTAGTTTTGATAGAAGGATTGAAATTGGACATGTTGGATTGAGAAAGAGGGGTAACATTGTTGAATGAAGGAAGGGGTTGAGAATAAGGAGAGATATTGTTACATGAAGGCAGGGGTTGAGAATAAGGAGGTGGAACACTATGGTAGGTAGGTATTGGAGATGATTAGGTAACAAATGAAAGACTCGTAGTAGGAGAGATGGAGGAATTATGATTAAAGGAGTTGCCCCCTTGACTAACATTTGTAGGTATGACATTTTGTGTAGAGGTAGCCATGATGTCAGATGTAAAAGTGGGAACACTATCCATAGGGGTAGTCAATGAAATGGAATGATTAACTCGACTAGGAGGTTGTGTATAACCAAGAACTTCAGAATAACTCTTCATAAGCATAATATTAGTAGCAACAATATGAGCAATACCACGCAAGACATCAACACCAAGTTTGTCACTTTAAACCATTCTTTTCAATCCTTCAATCAATGGGAGAGCTTCACTTTTTGGGTACCACTGACTCATCCATTGTTGAATATTTTCAAATTGATTATCAATCTTCTCCAATTGGTCAACAAAAACCCTAGTTAGTGATTCATCCACATCATAAGAATTATGAAAAGAATGAGGATAAACGGGGACATTTGCAGGATTGCTAGAACCACCAACATCCTCATGAAATAAGTTATCCAAATTAGGCTCCATCTCCTCGGTCATTAGACCTTGGGAAACCTTAATTCTACAACTTCTCACGGGGATATTATAGTAAAACTCATGCACCAAGGGAGGGAAATTTTAAATTTTAAATTTGAATCTAATTTTGAAATTTGCAAAATAATTGAATAATGCAAAAATTTTAGAAAAATGATTATTCAAGCAAATAAGCAAATTGATTGAAAAGATCGAGAATGATTTATATAACCCTCTAGGAAATTTAAATTTAAAATTGCCCACTAGAAAAAATAAAATAAAATCATCCACAAGAAATTTAAATTAAAAATTAGGGTCTTGTTGAAAATAACCTCTTAATTTTTAAAATTTAAATTTAAAATGTAATGTTGAATCTTGGGAATTGAAATAATCAATTTAAATCTAAAAATTAGGGCTCTTTTAATTAATCACTTAATTTTAAAATTTAAAATTTAAATTGTCCATAGGAATTTTAAATTACGGCACTGTAAAAAGAACCTCTTAATTTTAAAATTAAAATTGAAATTAGATCTAAGGTTGAAATTTTGAAAATTGAAACAATTAATGCAAAATTGGGAAATGCACAAGATTAATTTAAATTTAAAAACTAGGGTATTTTTAATTAACCATTTGATTAACCCGTTAATGAGTCTTTGGGGGCTAATCCTTCATCAGATAACGGGGAGGTCATACGGGAGCCACCTAGCACAGAATGGATAAAAATAAATCTCGATGGTGCTTCTAGAGGAAATCTGGGAATCTCAGGGGTTGGGGTAGTGGCGAGGAATGATAAAGGATCTATCCTTTTCAAAGGAGCACGACGTCTGCAGGATGGTACAAATAACGAAGTGAAGGCTCAGGTGACACTTATGGCAACTGAGTTGGCCTTAAATATGAAAGTCCAACGGTTGCATTTGGAAGGAGACTCTCAGGTGATCATTAATGCAATTACTAAAGGCAACACTCCATCCTGGAAATTATCTCGTCGGGTGTCTATCATCCGAGAAAGACTCAAATCTTTTGAGGAATTCTGTGTCTCCCATGTCAGGCGACGTGCAAATGTAGTGGAAGATCTACTCTCCAATATTGGTTGTGACATGAATAGTTTTTTGGCCAAGTGGTGGACTGGAGACGAAATATTATGGAAGTGGTCTTAAATGCAATCCTAGAAACATGCAGCCAACAACATGCACACAAGGAAGCTCGTTATGACAAGTACATCCGAGCTGGTGTTTTCTATTAAAAGTGGCAGTTGCCCATGTCAGACAGTATGTGTTAGAGATAGTGGTGGAGTGCAGCAAATCTGCTCTAAAATCTCATGGCCTTTACGACACCACGCCTGCATTTATTACCCATCTCAAACGACGACAAAGGAATTTAATTCCTTTGGTTTGTGAACTAGTGGTTACGTTTGTATTTAATGTAATCTTTAATGGTTTTTATGTCATTTGTATTGTAGATGCTAGAGTGAATACTTTGTGTAGGCTCCATGGAAGCAAATTTCACTCTGCAAATCGAGAAGAAATTGGTGCCGTTACTGGGCACAATATCGAAGAAGAGGATGCAAGGGCTCTTCAGGTACAAGGAGGAGAAATTATGGAGTGCGGCGCGCCTTATGCTTAGAGAAGAGGTGTCGCACATCCATTTCCACTATCGGACGACCATGGAGACCTGTATTCTCTAATTTTGGCATGGGCATGCGAGTTTGAGCCAAAGGTGGAGAAAATCAGACTCACTCTGACGAAATTGATTGATGGGGAGTATCTAATCAACCTCAACTCCATTCTGGAGTGGGTAGTGCCCCGGATAGGTATTCACATTAAGGAGGGTGATGACCAGGAGGAGTTATTGTCATTTATTCATGGACCGAAGGATGACATAAAGGATGAAATTAAACTTGCAAGTAAAAATTTGAATATTGGAAATTGTTTGACACTCAGATCTGAAATAATTAATCCAAACTAAGAAATTCACAAGCTCAATTTTAAATTTAAAAGTTAGGGTTTTAGTGAAATTAACCTCTAAATTTTTAAATTTTGTAAGGAAATCAAACTTGTAAATGAAAACTTGAATTTTAAATGGCATACACATTCAAATCTGAGAAGAAAAATTTGAATTAAGGGTGTAAGGAGTCAGGTTCACCAAAATGTAATGGTGAAAATAAGGGTTTTCATCATAGAAGGATAAAAGTCACCAATTTACCATTGCATTTAAAAGAGGAAAGGGAATCCACTAGATTTACTCACAAATTAGACAAGGACTGAATACTAAATGGATTTGGGGTGACTGTGTAATAATTTAATTCCTCTTTTGTAAATTGAATTGCTGAAATTAGGTAAGGTGCTAAAAAATGAAGGTAAAACTGAGAAAACAGTGAGCTACAGATGCGGGATTTTCAGATGTACCTGGATTTAAGTAGTATATGCAGATACAAATCTAATCCTAAAAAAAGATCCAAAAATGTTGGGACCATGGTGGTGGGTGTCATGGTCCTCCTACTTTTTCGCATGCCAAAAAGGGTTGATTTGTCTCTACAAATAATGCTTATTCTAAAGATCACAACTCCGTACCTATTTCCTTCACACATAAAAAAGGAGAAATAGGTTGGGAATAGGGGCTTGCCTTAGGTCAAACCCCGGTTTTGGAACTAACCATGAAATTGAAATAAAGATAATTGAAATAACTATAATGAAAGATTCTCCTTTTGAGGGAGATGTTGAATTATGACTAAAAATTGAATGATGATACCTCCTTGTGAAGTTTTTCTTGCCTCCACATGAAATTAGGGTTTATGAAGTCTTCGACAAAATAAGATGAATGATGTCCTCCTCAATGCCTGAATCTTGACTTTATTGTTGCTCCAAGGCTTGAAAGAAGATTGAAAATGCTCAATTGCTCTTGATTGCTTGATCTCACGTGATTGTTGGATGCTTGATAGATGTCTTAGATTTTTGTTGAGAGGGGAAATCCTCTTTATATACTTGTTCGTCAGGAAAATTGACTAATTTTCCGACATGAGCCAACACGGAGAGGGGAATCCCACTCAAATTTGAAATGCAAAAATGGATTTAAAGAGGGCCCAATTTAGGGAGGACCATGGCGTGGCACCATGGTCCCAATGAGGACTAGGGTGCCACGCCCTAGTCATACCCTATTTTGGGTTAGGGTCAAGGTGCATAATGAGTGGAAAATCAAGGTTTGTGTCATTTATGATGGACGTGAGCATAATCAGGTCTTCAAATAGGCCAAGGGGTGCAAACACTAAGGTCAAGACCTAAATGCGGTCAAAATTGCAAAAGGGGTGCAATTTTATGACACTACAACTCCATGGTGGGGGCCTTGTAAAACAACTCAAGTAGTCAATTTAAAATTGGATTTAAATGAATCTTTTTGGTGGGAATTTAATAACTAAGTTGGATAAAAGAAAAGGGGAATTTAAGGATATAAACAAATGATAAATGTTTTGAGAATTTATTGAGCCATGCAGGGTTTTTAATTTATAGCTGAAACTTAAGCATTTTATTTGCGAAAATTAATGAAATTAGATTTGGTAATGCTATTAGTAGGAATAAATTTAAATGGTTGAGATTTTTAAATGAGTTTTTTTTATTACTTAATTAAAGACTAAAGCCTTGTATTACCCTTTATTGCAGAATTTTAGTTTAGTTCAATTCAACAAGATAGCGTGGTATACGACCCCTTGAAAGAGGACCCCTAATATAGTGGGTTATCTATCAAAATAGTTTATTAGTTAATGGTTGGTATTAAAATTAATTAAGGAGGGGTTACACCACATTGAGTTATTGTTAAAATTAATGTAAGGTGGCTTAAATTAGTTATAGTCAAATTGACTTTTAAGAGGATTTGTTACGAGTTTTAAAAAATATTGGTGGTTGAGTTTAGGTTGTGTCATGTTTTTTTTGTAAGGAGAGGGCATGGAAATAAAAGGTAGTGTTAAAATTAGTGCTATGGCTGATGGGTTGTTTCTTTTTAGCTTTGACAAAAAGGAAGATTTACTCAAGATTCTCATGAAAGGCCCTTGGACCTATGGTAGCAACTTTCAAAATTTTCTTTCT
This sequence comes from Cryptomeria japonica, assembly GCF_030272615.1. Classification (NCBI taxonomy): domain Eukaryota; kingdom Viridiplantae; phylum Streptophyta; class Pinopsida; order Cupressales; family Cupressaceae; genus Cryptomeria; species Cryptomeria japonica. The sequence goes on along the minus strand of NC_081409.1, from coordinate 322,940,425 downwards.
CTCTATAAATTAAAATCAAGATTGGACCCTAGAAAGGATCTTGGGGCAGTGGCTCCAACATGGATTCATCTCCCTGGGCTCCCCCTAGAGTATTAGACCTCTGGTGTCTTTAGAGGGATTGTTGAATTGTTTGGTAAGTTTTTGGTGGTGGACAAAATAACCCAAAATAAATCAAGGCTAATTTTTGCTAGGATTTGTGTTAATGTGGTTGTTAACTCTATCCTCCACACCCAAGTCACCCTCCATTCAAGATTTGGTTCTTAGGTTCGCCCTATTGAATATAAGAATGCTAAAGCTTACTATCAAATTTGCAAAAAATATAGATATTTTAGTAATGATTGTAAGAAATAACATACTATGAAGTAACTATCTTCTAACAATGTTTCTCTAGTTTTTGTTGCTTCAAACGATGATTTAGCCAAGTGTCCTATGTTACCTTTGATTGGTGAGATTGACCATGGTATTCCATCGATGACTGAGGTGGAGAAGAGTCACAAAGTAGATTAAAATAAGCAAATGGATGATTTGACTACGTCAACATCCAAGTTGGATCAACTTGTACAATAGCACCCCGAGGAAGAGTTAAGTGTTGGGGGTAACTTTGATCTAGCTGAAAATGAAAAGCTTAAGGCAACTTTCACAAATATGGATGAAGACCCATATGAAAAAGAGGAAAGGATGAGTCGACAAGTTAATGAAAGTACTAGTAATAAAGATAATTAGGTTGTGGTGGATCTAAGTATCTCTGAGAATATGTCAGCACATTCTGATAATAAGAGTGCGAAGATTGACGATTATCACCTAGACCCTAAACCTAATGTTCAAAATGCCAATGGTCTGAATGGCTCTAGCCCTTTGAAGACCATGAAGGATGTTGCGAGCCAAGTGATGTTTTATAGCCCAAGTAATAAGGAGAATATGAACCCTGTTAGATATGAAATAGAAAAAATGGTGTTGGGTTCTAAGAATCATTATATAAACTGACCCTCTTGTGTTTCTCTTCTACACCTCCTAATAAATCTAAGAATATTCTGGATGAGGAATATTCTGAAATGGAATGAACCTGGGTTGGTGCTAAACAGAAAAATAAAAAGAACACATGTGGTAGGGGATGCCAAGATTGGCAGACCTTCTTAGAGAGATATGAGAAATAGGGATGTTGCTAGGGAGGTGGCCAGTGGGAAGCAAAGGACCCTTGATGGTCTCTCAAAGTAAAAAAAGAAAAAGAAATGATTGGGTGGGTTCTCCTTAAGTGAGGAAACCTTTTGGTAACTCGAGGATGAGCATTCTTTCCTTTTAGTTGTTTATATGAAGATTTTGTAGGAATATGAGAGACTTAAATAGCCTTGTTAAGCAACATATGCTCAAAAGTATGTTGCTTGAGCCGAGGATTGACACTCTTCTCTTACAAGAAACCCAAATGAAAAAAGAAGCGTTCCAAAATATTTTCAAGCATAGTTGGCCTTTTACTAATTTCTATGTTAGTGATATTGAGGGAATTTTAGGTGGTATTGCTACTTTGTGGAATCCAACCTCCTTCTCTATGACCTTGTACATGTAATACCCACCAAGAATACCCCAGAGAAACTAACCAACTATCTAGAAATCTAGAAAACTAGAAATAATTTCTTTTTAAAGTTACAACAACACATAAAACTCAAGAGAAACACATACATTAAATAAACATGATCTTATAAACTTAAGTGCACAAGCGGAATAGACTATAGCATCTAGATCTTATTCCCTAGGGTAACTCAATGGCATTACTTAGATACAATGAAGTAAAAATATGAGCAACATCAAATAGAATCAATTATACATGATTTTCGTCTTCTTGCACTAATGTACATTTCACCACATAAATGAAGGAAAGTAACCATTTAACCCATTGAATACTTAATCATGAATTATATCACATCTAACACATTACATTCATTATAATACATTAATGTCTAGATGATTCTAAAATAACGTTCTTAACATTCTAGATATTCCACACATCTCTAAAATATAGCCATAACCATTTCTAAATAAAAAGAATCACATGCGACATCATTACATAACATATTACATCTCATACAAAATAATCAATATAATTATATATTATCTACTTCAACAAAAGATCATAATACACTACCTACATGGATAACATCCAAGTTACATATTACAATATATTCCTCAATCATATAGAATAGATCATATTTGCTCCAAGAATCCATAGCACAAGCATTGAAGAGATGTACAATCCTCAATTATGCACACAAACATCCAACGAATAAAATCCCAATGGAAGAAGGCATCAAACCACCCGACCATGTGAAACCAAAAGGTCCCCCTCGTGCTCTGGAGAATGACATAAGGTCCCCACACACTCTAAATATAGGTTGACAAATAACTTCCAAGGAAACATAAAACATAGGATAAATCACAAAACATGGACTCGTCACAATTCACAGACTCACTAGAGGCTTCCACAAAAACACAGAGACTAAGGTAGTAGGACGCATGTAGGGAAGAACTTGTCGTCACATGCCATCATCAAGGGTTATCCTAGTAGTCTCTCACTAGACCATGATGCTAAAGTGACACCCATGGGGAACCAACTCAACCTTTCACGAATACGAGCGAGTATAATCATGCCAACAAGGCTTCCCAATCTCATCCTAAGCTTGAATTAGCACTCTAGGCCATGAGTGAGGCACCATAATTATCTTGTTAATGTGAAAACTACCCAACCCCTAAATTAATTCATTAGCACTATCACTTGATTAAAACAACCTCCAATGAGATCTCCTGATAGCCACTCAAGGGCCTTGACACCCACTTGGAAGCCACTCACCCTATCATGTACCTAAAACCTAAAGTGCAAACATAAATATAAAGAACTTATGAAAAATTAAATGATACATCATAACATAGATTCCATATCATAATATCATCACAATAGATTTTGATCCTTAAAACAATATTCCATTCAATCTCATGCAATATCAAGAACACAAGACTGACAACTCAATATACAAACGTACATCAAAATTCCTCAAAATCTAATTAATCAATTCTAGAAAAGACACTATAGAAAATCAAAAGGTCTCAAAATAAGCCTTTGGTCTGACTCAACTTGACATAGACTTTGAAATCAATCAAAAATATAAAAAATAGTGAATTAGCACTTTTTCAAATCCTATTAGCGCATTTACTAATTCCTCTAGCACCTTTACAAGTTCTTATGGTGCATTTGCAACCCATAATAGCGTATTCAATACATAAACTAACGCATACATGACTCAGAATAGCGTATACACTACGCAGACTAGCCCATATACCAAACAATCTAGCTCATACATTAACCAGGCTGACACTTATGGCAAATACTTTAGTGCATACGTTATTTGTTTTAGCGCATATACAACAGAGAGAAATATATAACTCATAAAAGAATACAAATTATTGGCTGACTTCGGAAAAACTCAAAATCAAAGTACGACTAAGACCAAATACAGAAAAGGGCATTTTTCCACCCATGATCAAAATTTGATAAACATAAGATGAGAAACACAACTCACAAAATCTCAAATACGAACACAGCCTCCAAAGGAAACAAAAACAAAATCCTTTCACCCAATTAGAAAATATAGAAAAGGGAGAACATAGAATTTCTAGAATACATAAAAGACATATATCCTAACACACAACATACAATCCTTTTCCTTCTGAAAACATGTTGCATAAATAAAACAAGATCAAGAAACCATCGACCTGGAATAACAATGAATGGACAATAAAATTGGAAAGGAAGATGATGCATAATGAATTTGAAAACGCCAAATAATCTACAACCCAACAAGCTCCTTCAATGCATACGCAACAAAAATGTTGATTCGAAAAGTAATTCACAATCAACCCAAACATACATAGAAAGTCTTCCTTCAAAACCAAAATCAAAACTCTCTCCAAATTTCTACGAAATTCCCATTTTTCAGTAATTGTCCAATAATAATAATAATAACCTCTTCTCAAAATTTGAAAGAAAAATAAAATAAAATAATAATTACCAAATTCAACTCTCAATAACCAATTAAAATAAAACAAATAATTAAATGCGTAAATAAACATAAATGCTTAATTAATATAATCCCATAAAATAGTCATTAATATATTATAAGCTCGCAATAAATAAGTATATATTTATATATCCATACCTAACATTTTTTATCAATTTACACAAATGAGGTATATATAATAATTAATTAATCAATAACCACAACTCCACAAAATCAACCCAACATAAAATTAAATAAAACACTACATAACACCTATCAAGGCAACTCTAGCCAAAACACTAGAACTGACAAGACACCAACTAAACTTAAAGTGTGATAAGACCTTTTGTCACCTTTGATCAATTGCCATTAGGATTAGAGACACACTCAAACTTGTGAAACCAAGTAGAATCGATGTCTAGTACCTGCATCTTGCATAACACCAAAATATATGTATATATGTATATGTATATGTACACACACACACACACACATATGTGTGTGTGTGTACAACACATACATGTATATATATACACATATATATATGTATATACATATACATATATATACATGTATGTGTATATATGTATACACACACACATATATAATATATACATACATACATACATACATACATATATATATTACACACACACACACACATATATACACATATATGCATATAGATGTATACATATGCATACATATACATATATACGTATATACACACACACAGATGTATATACATATGTACATATATATACATATATACATATTACATATTATAATATACATATGTATGTATGTATATATATACATATATATGTGTACACACACACGCACACATATATATACATGTTACAATATACATATGTATGTATGTATATATGTACATATATACATACATACATATGTATAATGTAATATGTATATTATACATACATATATATACATACATACATATGTATAATGTAATATGTATATTATACATTTTACATTATACATATGTATGTATGTATATATGTACATATATACATATATACATATGTATATTGTAACATGTATATATATACATATATATGTACATATGTATATACATATGTACACACACACACACATATATGTTACAATATACATATGTACATATTGTAAAATGTAATATATATATATGTGTGTGTGTGTGTGTGTGTGTGTGTGTGTGTGTGTGTGTGTGTGTGTGTGTGCATATGCATATGTATATGTATATGTCAGCAGTACCTTTATTGAATTTAAGTTTCATCAAATACCTATCCAATCTGGCATACCAGGCTCTTGGAGCTTGCTTCAATCCATATAGTGCTTTCTTCAATCTGCAAACCATATCCTCTTCTTCTGTCAACTGAAATCTATCTGTTTGCTCAATGTAGACCTCTTCTTCTAGCTCACCGTTGAGAAATGTTGACTAGACATCCATCTAATACACTTTGAAATCTTTGTAAGCAACATAAGCAAGAAACAGTCTAACAACTTCAATTCTAGCTACCAGAGCAAAAGTCTCCTCAAAATCAATACCTTCCATCTAAGAATAAACCTTACAAACAAGTCTTGCTTTATTTCTAACAACTTCACCTTGCTCATTCAATTTATTTTGAAATACCCATTTAGTTCCAATTACATTCTTATCCTTAGGTCAGGGAACAAGAATCCATGTATTATTCTTTTCAATCTGATTCAATTATTCTTCCATTGCCTTAACCCAATTTTCATCTTTACAAGCTTCATCAACATCTTTAGGTTCAATCTTAGAAATCAAGCAATACTCTCCAACAATTCTTCTCCTAGTCATCATACCTCTATTATTGTCACCAATAATATAATTTTTTGAATGATTCAATCTTACATACTTGGTAATCTTAAGATTTTCACGATTTTTCAGACTCTTAACCTCTTTCTTTTGTACTGGCATTTTCACCTTCTCCTTAATTACCGGGCTTTTCCAAAACAACCTGCACTTGGTTATGGGTCTGCACTTACTTTCCTTTATCTGCACTAACATCCTGATCATTTGAATCATATCCGCAAGATTTGATCTGTCTCACATTTCCTTCATCAACCTTCACATTAGCACTTTCAACTATCTTTCTCGATCTCTTATTATAATTTTGGTAGGCCTTACTCTTAGAATAACCAAGAAAGATTCCTTCATCACTTCTAGCATCAAACTTCCCTAGATCTTCATCTCTTTTGATATAGCATTTAGTACCAAAAATTCTGAAATATCTAACTGTAGGAGCATGACCAAACCATAACTCATAAGGAGTCTTACCAGTATCACCTTGACATGAACTCGGTTGAAAGTATATACTACAGTAGTCACAACTTCTCTCCAATAGATAAGCGGAACATTTCCTTCAATCATCATGGTTATAACAACTTCCTAAACTGTCTTATTATTCCTCTCTACAACATCATTATGATGAGGGGTCCATGGAGCAGATAACTATCTCTTCACCCTATGCTCTTCACAGAAAGAATTGAACTCACCAGAGGTAAATTCACCACCTTTATCAGATCTCAGACATTTCAGCTTCAAACCAATCTCTATCTCAACCATAGCTTTGAAAATCTTGAACTTCTCCAATGCTTCAGACTTCTCCCTTAAGAAAGTAACCCACATCATCCTTGAATAGTCATCAATCAGCAACATGAAATACCTATCACCCTGCAAGCTTCTCACTCTAAAGAGACCACACAAATTAGTATGCACAAGATCCAATATTCCATTAGAAGTATACTATTTGGTTTTGAAAGAAACTCTTGTCTACATCCCTAAATAACATTCCTTACATACTAGATTAGAAGGTTCTACAATTTTAGGCAGATCTCTCACTGCTTTAGTGGAACTTATCTTAACCATGCAATCAAAATTCATATGACACAACCTTCCATTCCATAACCAACTTTCATCAATCTGAGCAATCAAATAACTTTTACCACCAGAATTCAAGTGAAAGATATTGCCTTTAGTCTGTGTACCCGATGCAATCTCAATTTCGAAGATACTCAAGATCTTACATTTTCCATTCTTGAATTGTAAATCATATCCCTTATCAACCATCTGTCCAAAACTCAACCACCATCATACTCTTCCATGCTCACAAACTTACTCTTATCACTTGTCATATGACGAGAGCAACCATTGTCAATAACCCATTCATCTTTCTCTTCAACTTTAGTAGCTAAAGCTTTCTCTTCAACAATACAGCTAGTAAAATCAACAATCACCAAATCATCTTCCTTGATAGAAATGGACACCCATTCATCTCCTGAATTTCCCTTCTTCGACTCATCATCTATCACACCTTCATCGACAGCAAAATAACACTTCTTCTTATATTTAGGCTTATGGCTTATTAGGATTTCTCTCTCTTTTCAGACACCTTGAGGCAAAATGTCCTATCTTATTCCATGAAAAACATTTAAGAGGTAACTTACCCTCATACTTACTGACACCTTTAGGCAATCTTCTGGCAATCAAGGCTTCAAGCTCTCTCTCAAATATTCTTCAAGCTCTCTCATCTCCTTCTCATATCTAGACACCCTTGTAAAACTTTCTCTTGGATCATATTTCTGCTTCCCGAATACAATAGCTTTGAATGCAGATTTAGACTTAAGAGGAGCTTCACCGAATTCTCTCAACTCAAAAGCAACAAGCTTTCCAATCAGCATGTGTCTAGTCACATTTGTCACAGTTCGAATCTCTTCAATAGCATCAGCCTTGTGCTTGTAAGCAGGAGGCGGGGATCTTAACACCTTAGCAACAATCTCAGATTCTTCCAATACTCCACCGGCACATCTGATATTCAATACTAGCTCATTCACTTTTTGCATAAAGGAGGTAATGTTCTCATCTTTTCCCATCTTCAACATCTCATACTTTCCTTTCAAGCTCTGCAACTTAGCAACTTTCACATGACTATCACCTTCATACATAGTCTCTAGCTTCTTCCAGATCTCATGAGTAGTCTGCAAATCCATCACATTAGTCATCTTAGAATCAGACAAGGCACTCAACAATGCTTCCTTCACCGTAATATTGAATTTTGCTTCCTTAATCTCATCTGGAGATGTAGGACCATTTTGAGGAACATTTTACACATTCTTCATAATCTTCCAATAGTCTTCACCGATGCATCTCAAATGACATTCCATCTGGTTCTTCCAGAGAGTATAATTCGTTCCATCAAACCTTGAACTATCCTTCTTAAAAGCAAAGGTTGTCATCTTGGATCTCCTCAAGCGATCAAGCTTCTTCTGGAGGATCTAGCTCTAATACCAATTGGGCAACAATGCAAATTGAGAGTGGGAGGGGGGGGGGGGGTGGGGGGAGGTTGAATCAGTTTGCACACAAACTTTACTTAACTTAAACACAAACTCGGATCTGATTATTAGCAATGAAAGCACAAAATATCACCACATCAATAACACACATAACATCAAATATTTTGATGTGGAAAACTCGAATAAGGGAAAAACCACGGTGGGAACCTACACACAATGAAATAATACCCCGTTAGGAGTAAGTGAAATATTACAATGGGGAATGCACATGCATTTAGGCACATTGCCTAGAGCTCACTACTCAAATACAAGAAGGGCTACAACCCTGAGGAAGACTCACTGCCTTACAAGATTTGGACAACAATCCAAATTACATGAACTAATAAAATAGCATCTCCCAATGCCTGATTACAGTTTCGATTAAGCACACATATACTCTAACTTTGCTCTTCACACTTTTGCACACTCTTCCACACTTCTTCGCTTTTCTTCTCTACAACTAAAAGATCAAAACAATATTCACACATGCAAATACATCTCTCAAATGAATATTACATGTAAATATTTATACAATTCATCAACCTATATTTCAAGGTCTGCAAAACCCTTAATATAAATTACAAAATAAAAACCTCACATGCTACAACAACACATGCAAACCCAAAAAATGTCAACTAAGACATGGTCTGGATCCAAATCACCACCACAAACATGAAAAACCTCCAAGAATTATGCCTCGATCATCTGCAGCATGCTACAATCACCATAAATGTCACATAACATGAAGAACACCACCGGATCAAGAAAATGATCAATACTGCGCACAACGATTAATGCAGACCAACAACACGGATATAACACGACTTAGAAACATACACAAGCAATGTGAATCTCCACAAAAACAAGCACAACATCACCACTTACTATAAACTTTATCACCATTATACCGAACCTTAAGAACATCAATTCAACTGACTAACAAACTGAAAGATTCACTTGCGGACTTCCAAATCACGAACCACCTGAATTGAGGATACACCTAAATGTCCCAAACACTCGGCCAAATCCACAAACCAAGATATAGAAATTCCAGAGCAATGCAGAGCACAAACTGAAATACCAAATAACACGAACAACTGAATAACAACCATAATATTGAATTACACAGCTCAATCAAAACATCATGTGGACCACTGAAACTTCTGCTAAATCAACTAGAGATACTTATCTCAAAACCCATTAAACCGCAACAACTTATCTGCAACACATTGACCAAACCAACTCATTTAATCTAACTGCAACACTGGAATACATAGAAGAATATGTTGACATCAATAACAAAACATCATTCCAACAAACTTCTCAACAATATCCAACAATTTTCAATATTGTGAGCTTTCAAATTCTAATTCTAGAAGGAGGAGTAGAATTTTATTGTAACTAGTTAGGGTATTGAAGTAGTTACATCTACACCCCTTAGGTCTCATTCTACTCCCCCTACTATAAGACTATCACAACTTATGACTCACACTTCTCAAGTCAATAGGCTATTATTCCTCATGGTTGTTCCTAGAAATCAAACTTTTGTCACCTTATAATGGGGATGGTCCTCTGGTTTTAGCCCAAAAATATGATATACAGTAGCTGCCTTAAAGGCTATTCCTTTTTTCATTGGTGAACACTTTGTTACACCTACTAAGCACATTCAAGATTTTGCTAGTATTTGCACTGTATTTGATGTAACTGAAGATGATGTAGCAGTTAGACTCCTTGCATCATCCTTTAAGGGTAAAGCTTTACAATGGTATAGGGGATTACTTTCTAACTCCATCCACAATTGGGATGAGTTAGGAGAGAAATCATGTAAGCACTTTGAGGATAAGAGTGACCATTTATCTCTTGCAGAACAATTAACTAATATCAAGAGAGCGCCTCATGAATTCATGGGAGATTTCAATTACAGATTTTAGAAGACTTGGGATAGGATCCCTGCTTTGGTCAAGCCATCTTCCAATCATGTCTTTTTATACTTCCTCGGGGATTTCAATAATGATATTACCACCATGATACAATCAATGGGAGAAGAAAACCTTCCAGATGCATATGCTTTGGCCATAAGGGTGAAAAATTGTTTAATACAGATAGGAAAGATAGCTCCTAGACCTCCAATTCCCTTATTCTTGGAGGCTCCTACACAATAGCCTTTTTTGGTATTGTGAAGCATAAAAATGGAACCAAGTAGCTAAGACCTAATTCCATTCTCATGTACACACAGTGGAATCCGAAAGAGACTAGGGAGATAGTTCACTTTGGCTACTTCTTGTGAGGAAGAGAGAGCCACAAAATATCTCTTAGGGTTTCTATTAATTTGTTGTAAATGAAGAGTAGATGTGCAAAATATGATGACACACTCAACTATGCTAGGAGATGAATAAAGATACAAGTTTAAGCTAAAAATGTAGAATCTGACAGAATTGAAACTAAGAAATTGAGCACAGAGCAGGGAGGGGAATTCTGATGTGTACTTGGCATTGAAATTTGATGTTGATTGTGCAGGACTAGGGTGCCACGTCGTGGTCCCTATTAAAATAGAGGTGGCGCTCCGGTCCCTGTCAGAATAGAGGGCTGAAATTACAAAATTGCCAAAAAATGAAGAAAAATACAGAGGACTAGGGTGTTACGCCCTACTCTTGGGGAGGACCGGGGCGCTAGAATCACAAAAATGGAACCAAGTAGCTAAGACCTAATTCCACTCTCATGTACACACAGTGGAATCCGAACAAGACTAGGGATATAGTTCACTTTGGCTACTTCTTGTGAGGAAGAGAGAGCCACAAAATATCTCTTAGGGTTTCTATTAATTTGTTATAAATGAAGAGTAGATGTGCAAAATATGATGACGCAATCAACTATGCTAGGAGATGAATAAAGATACAAGTTTAAGCTAAAAATGTAGAATCTGACAGAATTGAAACTAAGAAATTGAACACAGAGAGGGAGGGGAATTTTGATGTGTACTTGGCATTGAAATTTGATGTTGATTGTGCAGGACTAGGGTGCCATGTTGTGGTCCCTATCAAAATAGAGGTGGCGCCCCGGTCCCTGTCAGAACAGAGGGCTGAAATTACAGAATTGCCAAAAAATGAAGAAAAACACAGAGGACTAGGGTGTTATGCCCTACTCCTGGGGAGGACCGGGGCGCCACGCCCTAGTCCGTGAAGAATAAGTTCAAATTTGGAGGTTGGGTCTATATTTATGTGCTCTGTCGATTATGAAGATCGCGCATTCGCCAAATTTCTATACCTGCACCTGCACCTTGAAAATGGTGTTTAGGTGGCTATATAGGGTTTTTCCTTAGTCAAACCCCTTGTTTTGGCGATTTCCACCTCCACAAATAGCCAAAAATGTATTGAAAATATGTGTGTATGCAAGATCCTAAATGAACAAGAAAGTAGATCTGCAGTTCTACCCTATGATTTGGAGATCTAAATCATGAATGCAAATTTGAAAATGAAGCTCATGCAAAGACATAAAAGTAACATGAAACCATACCAAACCCTGAGGGAGAGGTACAAGCCAATTAGCAGTCAGTGATCTCCTATTATTATTCAATGTCTTCAAAGCTCCTAATGGATGTTGAAAATGATCGATGAAGGCTTGATAAATGCTTGATGAATGCTTTATTTGTTGTAGTAGACTTCACATGACCTGCACTTTCACTTCACAAGAGGCTCCTTCAATCACTAGATCTTAGATCCTTGAAATGAGGAAAGGAAGACTTTATGTAGGAGACCCCAACTTTGTTTTGAGTCATAGGCCGACTTAGAAATAATATTTTTGGCCAATCTCTTGGATTTGAATATTAAAATACTGCCAAAACATGCTCCCGAAATTAGGGGAGAAAAAGTCGGGACCATGCGGGTACCCACATGGTTCTGAACACACGATCCAACCAACCAACTTTTCGCCAAATTTTTGGGGAAGCAAGATATTGTGATTTAAAAGCAAATTCTAGGAGTATGTGGGAATTTGAGATGTCTAGATATGCGAAATCGGGCCTTGAAGGTCAAAATAAGACATAATTAGGGTCCTTGATGAAATGAATAATTGGGAGAATAAAAATAAAAAGGGGCACACTTAGGGTAAAGGGCCCAATTTTATGATGTGTAGAGTGATGAAAGAAGACATTAGATTTAATTAAATTAATTATTTAAAAGCCTAAGGGGAAATTGAGATGCAAGATGCAAACACACTAAGGCGGGTGCTAACCTAAGCGTGGAATTATACCACCCAATTAAGGGTGTACAATTTACGACACTACAGGTACCTATCCCAATAAAATTTATAAGCCAACTACTCACCCCTGTGCCTACTCCATCATCCACAAAGATTTGGGAGCTTAAGGCCATGGTGCAGGGCTTTGGAAATGATTTGGTTACAATAAAAAGACAACAGCCTCAGGACAATAGGGCATATCAAGCACAAAATCAAAACTACTACAAGAATAGGTCAAACTTTCAAGGGTAGAACCAATGGAGTAATGCCAAGCCTTTGAATAGTTTGAAACCTACGGCTACAAGTATCTCAAAGGCAATAGTCCCAATGTAGAACAATCTTGCTCAAGAGCAAGAGTGGTGTATTTCATGCAATTAGCCTCACAACTAGATTGATTGCAAAAATTGAGAGCTCTCTCCGGCCTTAGGAGCACAAAGTGAACCAACCACTTCAGGACAACAATTTCATGACTGTCCAACCTATGCATAGGGAGATTCTACCCTTATGAACTAGTAGGAGGTAGAATTTAGTGGTGTTAATCAATTGAACAGTGACCCTGTGGCTAATAACTCTAGGTCAAAGAGGAGGGCTATAGACAATGATGCATTTTTTACAACAACCCAAGTTTCACAGGCTGCTAGACAAACTATAACTCCAAAGACCCCAAACAAGATAGCTTCTCTAAACAAAGATTAGAATCACAAAAAAGGGGAGCAACCCAAGGTTCCAATGGTGGCAAAACTTGACCTTGTTATTGCTAAGGGTCCTACCAAAGCTATGGTTCCCTTCAACATTATAGAACAAATGAAGAAGGCTAGCCTCAATGTTTGCATGTGGGATGCACTTTCTATACCATATCAAAGAGATATGCTTCAGATGGCCTTAAAGGATATCAATGGCATAGGAGAAACAACAAGAGATTGCAGCTTGTTTGCTCCAACAAGTCTAGTGCAACCTTTGGAGGTAGAGAAATCAACAAGGATTGGTAAGCCCCCTCCTTTTCATCTCTCTTTGATTATAGGAGATAAATTAGTGCATAATTGTATGATATATTTAGGGGCTAGCAGCTCAATCATGCCTAAGAATGTGGTTGACCGCCTATGTAATAAATATGAGCCTGTGACTAGGGGAGTTATGCAACTTGATGGAACCGCAGTTCAGACTATGGGGGTAATTAAGGACTTATGTTTGACCCTACATGCATGCCCTAGTTTTAGTGTCTTACAAGACATTTCAGTCATTGACCTCCCTACTTTTTTTTCCATTTGTTTATCAAGAGAGTTCACTACCAAGATAGGAGGCTATCTATCCTCAGACTAGTCTCATATGCTATTTAGAACAATATATGGTACAAAGGTTACCATAAAGGTAGATCCTATTGCAAAAGAACACATTAAGCCTTATATTCCAAGCCCTATAAATATGAATTGTACCCTCTATGATGCAAAAAAAGATATTTTAGTTAGGCAACTTGCTAATCTTGTGGAGGAGGTCTTGTTGGACATTGTTGCTGGTAGGATATGTTGTTGTCATTGATGTCAACATAATCCCGTGATTTATTGCTCTGGTAGTTGTAGATTGGTTTATTGGGATCATGATTCAGTGTATGGAATATTTCTACTATCATTATATCTTTATGTATTGGTTTTTGTGATCTGGAAGCTTAATTGATTATATCATATGATCCAGTTTGCAGTTTGGTTTTTTTTATCAGTGATTTGCAGAGTTCAGTATTTCCTCCGGTTTATTCCGGTGTGACTAGATCTTGAGTTGTGATTTTGGGAGATTGTTTGGGATGTTCATGTGTATCTACATTTCAGATGGTTCATTATTTGGTGCTCTGCAAGCTATCTTTCTAGTCCCAGTTGCTATTGTTTGAGTGTTCTTGAGTTTCAAATGTTGATCGATGAAGATTTGATAAGTGGTGTTGGTGGAGCTATTGCGGATGGTTCTAATGTGCTTGTTGGTGTTTCCTAGTCGTGTTCTATTTGTTTTGGTGGTCCGCATTGATTCTTGTGCGCATTCTTGATGATTTTGTTGATCCGGTGATATTCTTCATGTTATGCGGTATTCTTGGTGGTGTAGTGTGTTGCAGTTGATCTTGGCAATATTTCTGGTGGTATTGTGTGTTCGAGCATTTGGTTTAGGTCCATGTTATGTCATGTATATCATTATATTGGTTTAATGGTTGATATTTGTATCATATGGTGTAATTTTGTAATTGTGAGTTAAGGGTTTAGTCGACCTTGTTGCCAAGGTTGATGATCGGTATATATAGATGACTTAGTCATGTAATTTGGGTATCGGTGAGGTGTCTGCATTATCAGAGAGTGGTATATGTGGTGCTTAAGAAAATTTATCATTCAATGTGGTGTATTGAGCAGAGGTTGTTGCTAGGTAGACAAATGTGCTTAACCGAAACTGTCATTAGGCATTAGAAGATGCTATATTTGTAGTTCATGTAATCCAGATTGTAGTCCGATCATTATTGTAAGGTGCTAACCTTCCCTAAGGGTTGTAGCCTTCTGGGTCATCTTATTTTGAGCAGTGAGCTCTAGGCACTATGCCTGAATGCACGTGCATTCCCTTTTGTAATATTTACACATACTACTGCAGAGTATTATCTTATTGTGGGTAGGTTCCCACCGTGGTTTTTCCCTTAACCATGTTTTCCATGTCAAAATCTTGGTGTTGTGTGTTGTGTTGTCAATTTTCTTATCTTTGTTGTTACTGTAGTTTATCATATTTGTATTTGACGTTAATTTTGATAATCTAGTGAAAACTGATTCAGCCCCCCCCCCCCCCCTCTCTCAATTTTCCTTCATTATTGTTGCCAACATGTCCCTAACTGTCTGCTTGATGAGTGGGATAATGCTTTTCAATTTGACCCAATCAGTGAGGTCATTGATACAAGTCTTGGTACTTATTGCATTCATGAGGAAGCAACCCTTATTCCCAATCTCACTAAGGAATGCAGTGATCCCAAGGGGTTGTGGGACATGTTTTGTGATGGGTCAAGGAACAAAAATGGTGTAGGGGCCAGTGTGTTACTTATCTCTCCTAGCAAGGAGAAATATTAATTTTCATTTAGGCTTCATTTTAGCTACACTAATTGTTACCAAATTTTTTCACCTATGGCTCAATTAGGTAGAGCCCATTGACATTTTAAAAAGAAAATGGCACATTTTCTATCTACCTTACATTGCATTCAAATGTATGGATGAAGCGATTTAAAAGATTACAAATTCAAATCATTGCATTTATGCAGATGCATGAAATATAAGAAAGATCTTAGAAATCTTTTCTGAATAAAAGTAATCTTATTGAATGTAAGAATGTACATTTTGTCTCACACAAGCCTTGAGATTGAATTTTGCTTATTCAATGCAAATTGAGATAAACATATACATGAATAAGTAAATAAAAGAGATGTGCATATAAGAAGGGTGACTAGTCATTGCCTGAATGAGTAGTTCAGAGTTGTCTAGTTCTCTTGTTGCCTATGCTGCTTGTCTTTTCCTAGCTCCTTAGTGCTCCTTGTTCCTGCATGGGATCATAGCAATGTGTTAGAGCAATGCTCTAAGCAATGAAAAGCCACACAAACTTACATTATTATTCACCTATGCATGTACAAATTGATCTCAATAGGAATTTAGTTTTCTAACATGTTTGTTTCATGATCAAATATAGTGTAATCATGTTTTCAGTTTCAACATGTGAGGTAAAATGTGGCTTCCACAAGAGTTGATCCTAGCATGTTATCATTTTGATGTTTTGGTAGAGATTTAGTGAGTTATCTTTCATGACATGGTGGTTCAATCAAACATCAATCCATCACTGATAACAATGAAGTGCCAAATTCACCGTTATAAATAATAAATTAATGATCAATGGGACAACAATGCCATAAAAGATAACAACCATGAAAGTTCATAATCACAAGCTTAGTCTTAGAATAGAGAAAATCACAAAAAAAACAAAAATTCAGTCATTAACAATGATCAACAAATAAGAAACAGTCACTTCAAAATCCATGAGTAGGTGCAATATGAGATTTTAATAGTACTAAGGGCATCTTTACTAGTCTACATATCCAAAGATAGAGTATAAAGATTTAGAGCAACAAAGGATAGTGCCTCAAAACCCTAGTGATATAAAGAAAGACACCCAAATTGCAACAATAGACTATAGTTACATGAAATGAGCAAGCTTCCAAAAGATCACAATCACAATATTCAAAGACAAAAGGAATTCAAAATACAATTACAGTGAAGCATGGGTTTAAGATCCAAACATTTTGATCAGTCCATGTTAGCTTGACAGTGAGCATAGTGTAAAGCCCTAATACGTAGAAAAGTGCAATTCATAGGGCCATGTTGCAGTCTAAGAAGATAGACAACATCACTCAAAGTATCAAGCAATTATAATAGTCATCGTTTGATTGACAAAACAGAGACCAAACAAAGATCAAGCATGTGGAAGTATGAGCAAATTAAAAGATAATCACAGTCTTAATATTGTTTTGCAGGACAAAGTTCAAATCACAAGGCAATGAGTGTAAAGAATAGTCATAGGGTTTGTAAGTAACCTATTATCGAGAATGAGAGATACCCATAGATTTGGGGTTGTCAAAGGTCATAATATATTTCATAGCAGCATTGCAATAGTAAACATGAAATATTATTGCTTCTAAGTAATAGCAAAGATAGAGGTTATCATATAGAGATTCATGAACCTTGGAGGATATCTCTGTCACAGGGTCCCAACCATGTAATAAGAGGTCACAAAGGTGAGTAGGTTATAAAAGTGCCACAAAGAAATAGATCCATACAAATACCGAGACACCGGACATGATGCAACTCAAGTATGAATGAAAGGCATAAGGCTTTGTAGACATCAAAGGCCACTAAAAGTATTTACAAATAGGCTTCTAGAAGATCACATAATTGGAGAGATATTAATGCAGGGACAATAGCTTTAAGAGCAGCTATGTTTAATCATGAAAACAATCATCGTCCTGTAGCAATCCCCAAGTGAATGTCAGGTCAACAGTGATGATTTGATAGCCAATGATAAGCATCCAGAGCATGAAAAGAAGCTACAACAAATAAAGAGCAGTCTAATAAGATACATGGCAACAATAGTACCTTATCATAGGGGTTTCTTTGAGTTTCAAAGGCAGATTTAAAGATACAGTCTCAGGCATATTTCAGTCATGCCATAATCATCAGCAATCATATTCAAAAACAAGTTTCACAGAGTAACTGTCAGAAATATAGGATAGTCTCCAAGAACAACAAATCATCAACAAAAGACAACGAATATCTGTGAAGAAACCCTTGAGAAAATAAACACGAAGTAGCTCAAAAGTATCTTCATTGTTCAAGCCAGAAGAAAACTCACTTAGATTCAGCCTGTTAATACTCAAAGCCAACATTTAAAACCTTCTAGAGATCACTATCAAGACTTGCAAAATCTCCTCAAAATCTCATGCAAACCCTCATGGCATTGACAATTTCAAAGCAGATAAAGAAGAATGTTGAATGTCAAATAAGAGAATGAAAGAACTTAGGGTTTGCTTCCCCTAATAAGCCCAATCACTTTTGGGCATTTTTGCCTTTCATTTTATTTTTTTCCTTTCTCACTAATACCCCCGTGGGTATTAAGGTGATTAAGTGTTTGCATCCCTTTTTTCCTTTTGACAATGTGAATAATATCAATTAAGTGATTTCATAATTGATCACTTAATGAATGTTATTAACGAAATGATTATATATTAAGTGATGAATTATTAAATCACTTAATTGATATTAAGTGAGGAATATTTTTTATGAAGCCAAGTCAAAGTGATGTGGCTAGGAAATTTATGACAAGTGCCAAAGAGATAGGGCATTTGTGCTATGAAAAGGGGAGGAGTTGAGAGAAGTTAGTGGACATGTGGAGGAAATGTAGGGGTGGTTGAAGAGATTGCAAGAATCTAGGAGGTTGTTTTTGACCTTTTAAGAGACTTGGAGAGTATTCATGCATTACTTTCTTGTGCCCTCATGTTTAGCTTGGTCAAATTTGACTTTTTTCTCCATTTTGGAGCCTTTTTAAAGTCTTTTAGTGGGCTCAAAAATAGGCTTTTTGAATGGATTCGACCAAAAGTAGTTAGTAGGCCCTATATTCATGTAACTGCTTGGAAAAAGTATATAGTCACTTAGTGGACTCATTTGTACTTAGTTCTTCCTATGCACTTTTTTGGACTTAGTGATTTTTTGCAGTCCTTAGTCAGATTTTGAGCATACTTTGTAACTCATTTGGGATATGGAATACAAAAAATATCTTGGTTATTGCTGGTAATGAATTACTTGTTTTTTCATTCTTTGCAATTTAGTGTATGTGAAATAATTTGATGAAGTTGTTTGTGGAAGTACTTTAATTGCCTTATAGTTTTGTCTCGTAACTTTTACCTTTTTGCAAATAGCGTGTTTGTGTAAGTCACTAATTATGCCCAAGGAGTACATTTTGCTTGTTTGCTGTGAAGTTGACCTTCCCTTAAGTTGGTTTATTTGTTCAGGTCTTTTAGTGAAATACTTATGCAAGAACACACAATAATGAACCGTGTATATTTGATTTTTTTTCAGTAGAAGCCAAGTGTTGAAATTCTGAATTTTCATTATCTTATTTCAGTTTGGTGAATCACTTCTTTTTATTTTATTTCCAGTTTTAGTCTTTTGAGTTATCTTCCTCCCTTTTCCTCATGAGTTTAGTAGTTTTAGGTGATAAACCAACTAGGAGTCGACCTTATCCGGAGATTCACTCCAAATTCCAAGGGTACCCACAACCTTAGGAGTGTTTCCATGTTTCACCAGAAAACTATGTTCTGGAACTTAGCAAGGGTACATTTCTAGGTGATAACACTAATAATGTGGCTGAGTATGAAGCATTGATCTTAGGTCTCCAAACAACACAAAGAAGAGGGATAAAATCCTTAGATGCACATGGAGACAGTGAGTTGGTTGTCAATTAAGTCAAAGCTCAAAGCACAACCAAAATCAACCTTCTCAAATCTTACAAGCATAGATTCTGAGACTTAATGGAAGGATTTGATGCCTTCAATATATCTAGTGTCCCTAGAAATCTAAACAAACATGTTGATAGGCTAGAAACAATTGGCACTCAATATGAAATACCAACTCATGTTGTAGCCAAGAAGGAGCAACATGCTAGGCTTGTGGTTAGGCCTATTGTACTTGATAATCAAGTTAATTGGCAAGTTTTTGACTTAGATCAACAAATTTTCAATTTCTTACAAGAGGAGGCAGAGGTATCAAACAAGAACCAATCCCTACTGCAGAATTAGTATGGAGATCAGATCATGCAACTCAGTTCAAATAAGCTACCCAAAGGATTAATCACCTTGGAGGGTATCTTCAATTCATATGATCAAGTGAAAGGGAGGGCAATGAATTTGGCTGCAAGAAAAGGAGATTACAAGCCAATCTCAGTGGTTGATGGGAAAGCTCTCAACTTGGGAAAGGTATTTTCCAAAATAGAACAAGAGGTCTTTCTCAATATTTGTAAAGAATATAATGATATATTCACTTTTATTTACGAGGATCTAAAAGGGTTTGACCCTAGTTTAGCCCAACATACCATAGAGATATATCTAAATGCAAAGCTTGTTAGGAAAAAGCAAAGACCAATAAATCCCAAGGTTGAGCCCTTGATGAGAAAGGAGTTATCCAAGCTCATAGAATCCAATATAATTTTTCCAAAAAAATATTTTTCTTGGGTAGCTAACCTTGTTCCAGTTAGGAAGAAGAATGGGAAAATCAAATTATGTGTAGACTTTAGGGATCTCAATAGAGCATCCCTTAAGGACCATTATCCCCTTCCTTCCATGGAATAGATCTTAGATAAGGTCAATGGATCAAAGAGATTTTCATTCCTCGATGGATATTCAGGATACAATTAGATCCTAGTCCAAGAGTCAAACCAATTTAAGATCGCATTTACTACTAAATGGGGAACCTATGCCTATTGTAAAATGCCTTTTGGAATAACCAATGCAGTTGCCACTTTCCAAAGAGCTGTGGATATGGCCTTCAAAGGAGTATTAGTAGAGTTTGTGCTTGTATACCTAGATGATATAACTATGTACTCCAAGTAGTTAGTAGATAATTTTGGTCACCTTGAGCAGGCATTCAAAAAATGCAGAGAATATGGTGTGTCCTTAAATCCTAATAAATGTGTATTTGCCACCGATCATAGAAAACTGTTAGAACACATTATATCAAAGGATGGTTTGGCCATAGATCCAAAAAGGGTGGAGGCTATTTTGTCTCTTCCCCTCTCAAGTCACAAAAAGGTTTGCAAAGTTTCCTTGGTAGGATCAACTTTGTAAGAAAGTTTATCCCAAACCTGGCTGCCATGGTTAAACCTCTCACAACCATTTTAAAGAAGGATATGGTTTTCAAATGGACCAGGGAGGGAAAATATAGTTTTGATTAGATAAAACAAGTAATTGCTCAAGCTCCCACCTTGGTAAATCCTAATTATGACAAAGACTTTATCCTCTACACTTTGGGAGGAGAGGCAAGTATCTCAGCTGTTTTGACATAGCTAAATGATGATGGGTTAGAGCAGCCCATTGCCTTTTTTTAGTGAGGGATTGCAATATTATGAGCTTAAATATAGCTATGTGGAAAAACAAGTCATCACAGTTGTTAGAGAATTAAATAAGTTCAGACATATGCTCTCTAACAATCGGATTCAGCTCCTAGTGTTGCATGCAAGTGTGAAATATTTCCTCCTGAATAAGGATATTGGTGAAAAGAGAGCTGGATGGATCACTAAGGTTATGGAATATGACCTTAGTATCAAAATCACCAAGATGGTAAGAGGCAAGGGCCTATTTGAACAATTTGTTTCATCTTTTGACAGAGACTTGAAGGTTTCCCTTATGCTGTAGGAGGAGGAACAAACAACCAACAATGAATGGAGACAAACTGGTTGGTTTGATGACATGACTGCCTTCTTGAGGGATGTAGTTACCCTCATAATTTTGACAGAACCAAGAGAAGACATTTCAGACTTCAGTCTATTCCTTATGTATTAGTGGAGGATGTTTCGTTTAAAAGGGGCTTTAATGGAGTCTTATTGAGATGCATCAAAGAGGATTAGGTAAACAAACTATTAAAAGAGTGTCATGATGGCCCCTTAGGTGGTCATTTTTTTGTAAGGATCATTGCCATGAAAAATAATTAGGGAAGGCTATTATTGGCCTTCCTTATTCAAAGATGCACACAAGTGGGTGAGGAAGTGCAAGGAGTGTGCCCTGTTCTCAGGTAAACAAAGATTGGTTGCCCTTCCTTTGCATCCCATACAGACTGATCAACCTTTTTCTCAATGGGGCCTAGATTTCATTGGCCCAATCAACCCTCTGTCAAGTGTAGGCCATAAGTGGATTTTGGCGACCACAGATTACTTCACAAGGTGGACAGAGGCAGTAGCTGTAAAGGATGCAACTGAAAAATGCAATGGTTCAATTCATAGAGGGAATTGTAACTAGGTTTGGTGCTCCTTCCACCATTATATCTGATAACACCAAAGCTTTTGTTGGAGCTTAGATTAGTTTATGGGTAGTTTAGCATGATGTATATTTGAAGACATCATAAAACTACTACCCCCAAGAGAATGGCCTAGTTGAGTCCTCAAATAAGAACCTTATTAGAATCATCAAGAGGACTTTAGATGAAAATCAAAGGTCTTGGCATTTGAAGTTAGGGACGAACCTATAACAAAAATACACCTAAGAGAGCAATTGGTAATTCACCTTTTATGTTGGTATATGGAAGGGAAGGCTTCCCTTATCTCTTGAATTAACCTCTCTTGATTTAGAACACCAACTAGAGCTCTTGGAGAATGAGGCCATGACAGTTAGATATGGAAAGTTAATGGAGTCGGGAGAAACTAGAAATAGGGCCATGTAGACCCTCAATATCCATCAAGGACAGGTAATTTTTTTTTTTGACAAAAAGGCCACTCCTAGGACCTTCAGGGTTGGTGACCTTGTCCTAAAGTGGGATGAAGATCAAGCTAAACTAGGTAGGTACTCCAAATTTGATGCAATTTGGAGTGGCCCATCATCACCAACTGCAAGGAAGCCAATTCTTTCTACCTATCCAGGCTTAATGGTGAAGCCCTTCCTATTGCAGTCAATGCCATCCACCTCAAGGCTTGCTCTTGAGGTGATTTTTTGGGCCCTCGTAACTATTAGATAGTTTCTATATTTCCAAGAAGTGCATGAGCACAAGTCATTCTTCCCTATAGTGGCAAGGAATTTTATTTTTTGTAGATTGCAGGGGCAGAGGTTTATCTTCATTTTTTTCAGTCTTAACTCTATGCCCAATGGATCTCCCAAGCTATTGATTTTGTGTCAAGCAGGCTTTCCATCCCCTCTGAGTCGCCAAAAATGTTGACCATTTTTGTGTCAACCTTAGCCATGCAAACAGCCTACACGATAAAATCATCTACTAGCTAAAAACCCTAAACCCTAAGGCTTTTGACTTAAAAACTTTTCTCGACCTTATTATTTTCAGTCGTTGACCGGTTAGGGTGGTCATTTCACTTAAGGGCTACCAACTGGAGGGTTCCCTTTTCATCCTAGGATTGACCCCTTTCATCCGCTATTGGCTGGTGGGAGTTTTATATTGGTTTCACTATTTTATAGTGGTTGGGCCATACCTTTTGGTCCCCACTGCGATAACTGCTTTGGTTTTCATAGTTTCACGACGGTCGGAGCCCATGGCGGGGTCCCCTTTGTGAAAGAGCGATGTGGACTATGGCAATGATGTTAAGAAAGTATTTATCACCGTTTCATGATGATCAAGGCTAACCGCCTGATCAAGGTTGCGAAATAGTGATGGCCAGTGATATAAAAAGCGAATATGGATATCACGGGGTTGCAACGATTATGACTAACCGTCGCTTGACCCTCATGATATAGCGATAAATGTTGGTTGATTAAATGGTTTTTTTTGTTTCTTAATAGTTAATGTAAAGAGGTTATCTCCAATTGCGAAACAACAATAAGGCTAGTGATGAGGCTGGTGGGGTCGACTGGTTTTCAAGGCAATCTCGACCATCTAATTTCACTTAAGGGGGAGATCAACAACCCTGTTTTAAACTCTTTTATGGGCCCTCTTGGAGACCTCATGGCACAATCTCAACTGTCCATGTACGTGCAATTAGGAGGATTCAATAGACCGAATTCAAACTAAAGGTGGACGTTAAAATTCAAACATCTATGTAGGGTAGTTGTCGACTTAATGGGTCAAAAATCAGTTTCTGACCTATCGATGGCCCAAATTAGATTAGATCCATCTCCAACCACTTTCAGGGGGCTAAGGGATGACTGCCATTACTCTGCTATGCTTTTGCAAACGTTTCCTTTCGACCACCCATTCTCATTTATCATAGATAAAAGATTTATGGGTCTGGCAAAGGATAATCAGACATCATCCCAATGCAGGAGCTTCCTCAATTTCAGGGATTGCGGCTCCTTCTCAGTACAAGCAAAGATCTTCCAACATGAAACCATCAAATCAATCACTCAAATCTGATGCTCTATTTTTTATAAGCTATCCCTAGTTGGTTAGGGTTTTTTGAACCAAGTGTTCTATTTGAGTTATGGTTGATCTATAAAAGAAATTTTGTAACGTTCTTTGAAGGATCTTCTCTCTTTTTTCTCTTACAAAATTCTATGATTTTGCAATTGTAAATTTACCTTGCCTTCACATCAATCAATTTATTCTTGTTTTACCTCATTCCAAGTTCATTTACCTTGTGCAAAATTGCCTTGCCTTTGTTATGCATTTGTTTCCTTATTAGTTTTATTTGATTTAAATGTTGTATCAACTTTGCTTATAGGAGCTATCTGTGGATGTTTTAGTTCCTCCCAATTCTTCATTAATATTTGATCTCATATATGTCTTAGGAGCTAATTAGGGATAGGAATTTGTGTATGCTTTGGGTTGCTTCATTGATGTTTTGTGCAACCATAGTTAGGGAAAATGACCATTTCAAACTAGGTGCATCACCTCACATTTCCTTTTCAACATTCCTTCTCGTCTTTTCTCCTTTGAATCATTATAATAGGTTTTACAAGTGTTGGGTTAGTCCAACACTACACTCTGATTGATAAGGAAGTCAAACTTCTCCGAAGATTAAACCTCACATTGCGCAAGGTCCCACACTTGGAGGTTGTTTCCATGTTTCACAAGGTTGTGGAGCATAAGTTTCCAACAAGGGTACAAAATTTTGTAACAATGATAATTAAAACACACACATCGATCATCAAAATATTAATTTTCAAGCACAAATCTTAAGTGAGTGTGTGTATTCCATTATTTCCATTCAGTTTCACAAAGCTAGGCTACCTCTCTTCAACAATGTTCTCTTCATCATGATGGTGTCGACCTGTCTACCACACTCATAGAAAGAAAACTAACACATTAATCCATGTTAGTACCTATAAATTAAAATCAAAATCATTAGATTCCTCAAAACATTTCTCCTTGTCCATATAAGATTTACTTAACTCAATGCTTAAACAAATAGAAAGAATTGCCACACATTTTTCATAACTTCAAAATTTCATTCATGCACATACATACTTGTGCTTACCATACCCTGAAAAATGATTGGCTTATCCAAGTTGCTTGGTATTCCTCATCCATGCATACTCACAGTTACTTGAAAGGTTAATGATATACCTAGCTAATCATGTGATGTAAACATCATGCCCATCTTGTCACTATCTAATCATGTGACCTAGGCATTATGCCCATCTCATCATATCACACTTAATAACGCTAAATCTTACACAATTGATTTTATATTTATGTAGAGACTTGTACTTATTATAGAAATACCAATATATTGAAGTAAAGATACAAGCACTCTTCATTCAATATCAACCACGTAGAGAATTTACATCATCTCATGACTATCCATGCAATGCATCTCACAACATTCCTGCTACTCTACATCAATCATTTTATAATATTTCAAACATAATTTAATCAGGATATTAATATGTGTATAGGATTGGTATGTTCTCCGCAATTTACTCTCTTGAACATTCTATTAGCGTTCATCATGAACATGGTAGAGGACATCAATATCACATCACAAGATTATCAATATAAATCACATAGCCTAGCCACCAAGAGAATACAAAGGAAACTTAGTGAAAAATAATAAAGTTTCAACTTGAAGCCACAAAAAATGTGCATAAAGTCAATAAAAAGTAAGGTGTCCAAGAATCAGAAAATAGATGAATGGAAAAGCTTGGTGACTAGTTTTATAATAAAGTTTAAAATTTAATAGCTAGCCCTTATAACAATTCAAAATTTCATCAATAACTGAAAAGAATAATCTAACTTAAAAAATAGTTTCACATAAATTGAGTGACTAATAGTAGTCACATTGAGGGAGTAAAAAGTTACATGACACCTTACATCCAAGGTACTATTACACCCCATTGTGATATCACCTTTTTACTATTAATTTGTTTAATTAAAATACTTTAATACACGTTTACATTTTTCTTGATTATAAAATCTAATGAATGAATGTGCAAAATCTATGATGCATATGTGTGTATTGATGACGACTAACTACTGTTGTAATATGCTAAGTTGGATGCAGGAAATGATCAAGCCTCTCGAAGGGAGGAAAATTATGACTCAAGGGAAGAACTTGGTTTGGTAATCTTTAACATGTGCCCAATTGAGCTATCACGCACACTCACATCCTAGTTGGTCAAGTTGAGTCAAGTTAGTTGGGAAATGGTAAGTAACAATTAGTTGGAGTTGGTGATGTTTTGCAATGTTTTGATTGTTATTGATTTGGAACGTGAGATTGAATCTTTATGATAGGTTTAAATCGTTGTGTGATCATATCTATATATTAATAGATGAATATGAGACTATATATATATATATATATATATATATATATATATATATATGTATGTATGTATGTATGTATGTATGTATACATACATATATATACACATGTATGTATATATACATATACACACACATACATGTATGTGTATATATATGTGTATGTATACATACATACATACATACATACATATGTATGTATGTATACATATATATGTATATATATGTATGTATAAATATGTATGTATATATAGATAGATAGATGTGAATATACGTACATATATATATATATGTGTGTGTGTGTGTGTGTGTGTGTGTGTGTGTGTACATATAAATATCTATATAGACACATATATATGTGTATATATACATATACATATATATGAGTGTATGTATATATGTGTGTGTACACACACACACACGCACACATACATGCATATATGTGTGTGTGCGTGCATATACATACATACATACATGTACACGCACATGTACATGTATGTAATGTACATGTATATATATGTATATGTATATGTACATGTACATGCATGCATGCATGTATATACACATGTGTGTATATATATATGTGTGTGTGTATGCATGTATGCATGTAGGTATATACACATGCGTATATACATGTGTGTGTATATATATGTACATACATACATACATATATGTATGTATGTATGTGATGCTCTGCAAAAAGGGTTAGAAAATCTGTTTGATGGCAACACACATAAGAGCACAAGAAACAAGCGTCAGTGTTAGCAAAAAAAGATTATCCTAAACATGCATATCAAGAGAGGTATTAAGCATGAAATAGAAAGCATACAAACATAGAATAGATAAACTATACTCCTCCAAATGCTAATCAAGATGCTCATAGTTGCTTCTCCCTTGTTCCTCTCCTCTCCAAGTTCCACATTGAGTGTAGCTCTCAGCAGCTTTTTGCACTATGGATGCCTTATGGAGGTTCAAGATTGTAGATGATTATGAAAAGTATGCAAATGCAAGCTTAATAACCAAAGAAAGATGAGTTATCTAAATGCTATTTGTTAATTTTAACCAAAGGAGTGAATATGACTAAAATATGCTAAATGCTCTCTAAAATTCTCTATAACGTAGATGCATACAAGTTTTTAGGATCTGGAGTATGAAGAAATGGGCTCTATTTATAGGTAAAATGAAGCAATGGATGGTTGAGATTGAGTAATCTCAACAAGGGTCAGGATTGAATGATATTCAATCCATGTGAGGGTTTTCAACCCAATCCTAGGATGACAAGTGTCAATATGAGATAGGTTGAGAGGAGAGGGAATAAGCATTAAATGCTTGACATGACTCGAGGGTTAACTTGGGAGTTAAGGTCAAGGTTGGGTTGAGTGAATAAATTCTTTATTCAAAGAATAAAGCTTTTATCCAATGGATAAACTCTTGTGCAAAGGTTAAAGGGATAACCATGGTCAAAACAATAAATGCTTGAGAAGACACATGGGTCACATGAGGGTTGAGTTAGGGGTCAAAGTCCCTAACCATGGGTGCAAGTGGATTTAACCATTAATGGTCATGTAAGAGCCATAAGTGGTTTGGAAGATTTTAGAGGTTAAATTGTTGAACACACAAAGCATTAAATGTTTTTCAAAGACTTTGAAGTCTTTGAGAAGTGACTCCAAGTTGCTTAGGAATGTGACAATAATTAAGGGATGGATTAGGCTAATTAGGAAGGGTTTAGAAGAATCTAGAAGGGGGTTAAGATTGCAAGTGGGTTTGGTGGGTGAGGGAAAATAAGATTTTAATTAAAATAAAATTAATTTATTTCAATTTGTGGTTGCAACTTGCATTTGTAGGAAAAAGCAAGTGGGGGGATAAATAATTTAAATAAATATTTTTAATTATTTATTTAAAAAGAAGAAAGGGGATTAAATTAAATAAATAATATTTATTCATTTAATTGATTGTGAATTTGGTATAATGAATTAATTAAAATAAATTGAATAATTTATTTAATTAATAGGAGAATGTTTGAAGATGAATTAATTAAATATTAATTTAATTAATTGATGGCTAGTGGGTTTTTAATCAAATAAATAGCAAATATTCATTTAATCAAAATGGACAGATTTATGTGACTACATTTGCCCCTCTTTGAGACGGTGCGGTTTACTGCGTTGCTTCAAAGAAAGATAAAATAGGTGTGAAGAAATATGTCTCATAAAATGTTAATTTAATGGGTGGTATGCCCCCTCGAGAGATGGGTCGAAAAATTTCAAAAAATCGGGCGATCTCTCGAAAAAGAATGAAAATTGGCAAGGTGGTAGAAGAGAAGATTTTAGCAATGCTGGTGAAAAATAGAAGAATTCGGAGATAAAATGGAGAAATGGGAGGCTCGGGAAGTTCATGGGGACCACGGCAGTGAGCGGGGGAAAATTAGGGTTATGACGAAGGGTATATATGGGGGAAAGGGGTGAAAACAGGCTCATTTGCATTCGCGTCCATAGTGAAATTTGAGCTCTGGGAGTGACCTTTTGGAAGAGCAAGTAGCAGTCAAGATGTCGGTTCCCATAGCAAAGCACCGATTAGAAAGAGTCCAACGATTTCAACGACGATTCCAGCGGCCAGACGACTACGGACCAGTGGCATGTGAATTTGAATTTTTGAATTTTATGCATTTTTAATATGTTTTTTGCTGAGTCCAAGTTGAGTCAACACGATAGCGCTAAAACTGTGTTTGGCGCTGTTGTCAACTTAATTAGCGCTATTGTGTCGCTATAGCGCTATTGCATAGTGGTTTTAACACTTTCATCAAGTCTAGCGCTATGGTATAGCTGCTTTAGCGCTTTTATCTGTGTAGCACTATTTAGTAGTTGATTGAGCGCTATTGTTGTGAAGTAGCGCTATGGTATAGTCAATGTAGCGCTATTGTTGGTTTAGTGCGATTGCATAGTTTATTTAGTGCTTTTGTGATAGTATTAGCATTGTTGTGTTCAAAATAGTACTTATGTGTGGGAAGATAGATGCCCCAGTGTGTTTGAAAAAGGATCTCCTGATGCCAATAATGGATGGATGGAGATGTGAGGTGAGAGTTATTTTGAACCATAAGAGCCCTGATGAGACTTAGGTCATTAAGATAAATGCCTGTTGAAGTCTAGGTGTGCCATGATTGCTTACATGTTGAGACCCGAAGATACTTGATCAAAGTATCTATTGATAGTCTAGGTTGAAACTTAAGAAAGTTTGAAACAAAACAACTAATGATGATGGTTGATGCACGTGTGTAGGAGGATCTATGTGTCTTACATATGCCCGAGAGGCATCCCACCACACAGGTGCTATGCGATCATTTGACAGAGGCCGAGGTGGATTGTATTGCAGTGACAGGCCTGTATGACGTTATGCATATGCCCGTGATTTAGATGGATTGCAGGTTGATCACAACACTGGCAGAACAATGACACAGTGAGACATGTACATTTCACTTGGCGTAGGGGGAGATGTCAGTGACACTGGAGGATGTATGGCGCATCCTACACATTCCTATTCGAGGAGAGTTGGTGAGCTATGACCGAGCATGGGGGAAATTAGTAGTGCAAAGTTTTTTTGAGGAGGATGTCTTCATTGATGATGGGTCGATAACCTGAGAGGATATAGCCACTTTGTATGAGCCATTACCAACAGTGCTATCAGGGATTGTTGGGGGACTGCTTTGTCCAGATCAACGATCGCATGGACTTGCTATTGGCTGGGGTCAGGTGATCGAGCAGATGATTACAGAGGGGACCCGGTTTGCATGGGGACCGTGTGTGCTATCGCACTTATATCGGGATCTACATGAGGTAGCATACCGAGGGAGGGGCTCATTGGGAGTGGGGATCACTCTGCTACATATCTGGGCCTGAGAGCACTTACTGGTTACCCGACCAGTTAGTTTGAGATTCTGAGCAGTGGACCAACCATATGTATACATGTATGGTGGTATGATGAGTCAGCCCCATCTGGGGAAGTTAGAGTGGTGGCGGCGAGCACTGGATGACTTGGATACAGTGATCTGGAGGCCGTATATTGAGTGTGAGCCATGGGAGGATGATGCGGAGGCATTGCCATATGTGTTCATGACACGATACCTCATTGGTAGGACAACCTACAATGTGGAGAGACAGTTGCCTGGCAGGGTGTTGAGACAGTTTGGGCGGAGGCAAGGATTGCCTAGTGGTTCGAGAGAGTATGCACGGGTAGTATGAGAGAGGTACTTATGGGGGCCAGTGCTACCATATGATTAGGCATTGACAGAATTTCACACCTTACAGGTGAGACCATGGCAGATGAGGTTGGGGGTAGTAGATGCAGGGGTGTCAGAGAAGTATATGCAGTATATTGCGGCACATCTGATTCTGCGGATATAAGATCCAGTAGAGCCGATTCTAGATTTTGAGGAGGATAGGGGACGAAGACAGAGGAGGAGAGGAGGGTGCAGAGTAGTAGGTGGATGGGGGAGAGGGGATGGTGGTGGTGGGGATGGAGGAGGTGGTGATGGAGGAGGAGGAGGGGATGGGGGTTTTGGAGGAGGTGGTGATGGAGGAGGAGGAGGAGGGGATGGGGGTTTTGGAGGAGGTGGTGGATTCAGAGGTGGAGGTGGGGGTGGTGGACGATTACAACAAAGAGGGAGAGGTGGGCAGCCTTTGTGGCTATCTCAGGGACCTTTGATGCAGGGAGGCATGAGACTAGGTGGTAGGGATACAGGCGAGAGACATGCACCTATGGATACATGGGAGGGAGCGACTAGAGAGGGAGCCACTGGAGAGGCACCTATGGATATGGGGGAGGGAGCTACAGGTGGATATCTATGGGACCATATGATACTATTTTTGCAGACTCGAGTACAGGATATGGAGGCAGAGGTGGCCGCTAGAGATGTGCAGCTGTTTGCACAAGAGTCGGAGCTAACTATAGTGCTGCGGGAGAGAGATCAGGCTATGGATAGGGTGATATAGTTGCAGGAGAGAGTGCGGGCCTTGGAGGGAGTACAGGGATAGGGGTCGTCTGTGGAGGCATTGGTGAGAGAGGTACGGAGAGTAGGTGTAGGGGTGGATTACTGGTGGGGCCTATATGAGCAGGAGGTGCCATCTAGTAGACCGACACTGAGTTATTCACAGATGCGTTGGGAGAGATCAAAGCGGTCTTAGAGGATGCAGAGCAGTGGTGGTGTGATGGGTCCTCCATGGAGAGATAGATTAGGTGGTGCAGGGGCTAGTGGGGGAGCAGGTGGTGACGGTGGTGCAACATCCGGTCAGAGTGGCATCTGAGAGAGCCTTTTGTATGCATGATTTTACATTGTCATTTTGGAATATGTCTTGGATGGCTCTTGGTAGCCGATTTTTTGAACTTCATTGTACTCTGATACATGTATATTTTTGGCGATATGATGTGATATATATGAGGAGATCCCATATTTTGTGCTGATATGCATTTTGATGACATGTATGTATGCTTATGCAGGATGGTGATTTTATGATTTATGCTCAGATGGATAGTTGTATTTGCTATATGTATGTGTTTATGAGATGATTCCTATATGCATGTTTTATGATGATTTATTCTTACATGATGTTTATATGTATTTTTGTTTATGAATGAGATGCTAACATGTGGATGCAGGTTGATATATGTGTGCATGATGTGTTGGTGATGTAATGTCTTATGTATGTAATGCCATGATGGTCATGTATGCATAATGAAATGATGACGATGATGGTACTTTGAATTTTATGTTTTGATGAGATAATGAGATAATGATATGCAATGATGTTATGATATAATGCGCTAAATGAATGATTTATATATGTAAATGCATCTAGATGTTTGTTAGATGAGTGAAATATGAATAAACAAATGTAAAGTACAAATGTTTAAATGATGATTTCTAAATGAATGCATATGGATAATGTATGAACCTATGTGGAAACAAATGGTTTTATGATGATTCTAAATGGCGAAAAATATGATGAAGTGAAATGATAATGCAACTTATGGGTAACGAATAACTGCACCTTAATGCAATTAAAAAGGAGAATGAATGCATTGTAATGAATCCTAAATGAAATGAAATGAATGAGTATAAGAATATACTAAATGGATAAATGAATGCACTTAACTAATGGATAGATAAATAAATGCACGCAACTATGGAATTCTACACAAATGCATGGTACATGTGTTTAAATGACGATAAATGATGATTGGTAACTGACACTAAATGAATGCATAGTAATGGTTAATAATGATAGTTAATGCAAACAAGGGAAATATATAAATGAACCTAAAATGTCATGATTATGAAATGATGAAAATGATATAATGAGACTAATTCCAATAAATGATAATGAACTATATGTAGTTTTATGCAACTAAATGATATGAAATGCACCCGATGCAAATGCAACTAAATGTAATGATGAAGATATGATCACGATAGATGAATGCAAGGTTGTGAAAACTTTGCATGATGCACTGATGATGTATCAAAGTACTCTGTCGTGATTGTATCCAAGACCAACTCAATTTTCACATAACTGCTCATATTAACTTTGTTCACACTTGCATACAAAAAACCATGCATATGAATAATGAATGAGTAAATGGATGGGCGATATGCAATGGAATGCAATATAAACAGATGAGATGGAATGACGATCATAGTGCTTTATTTACATCATTGAGCTTTAAAATGTTGTAAGAAAAATACAAGCAACTTGACATAATGATTCAAGATGACCTGAGTATTCCTTTCATGGATTTTGATATAGCAAGTTAATACAAGCAACTTGATATAATGGATCAAGTTGACCTGAGTAGCGCTTGCAAAATAGACAAGAATTATCTCCTTTCATGCATGACTTGGAACGTTCTCCTTGATCTTTTGCTGATCATATCCCGAGACAAGTGCATAGTGTAGTAAGAGATGAACCATTATCGAGCTTGGATGAGGCAATAGGAACCAAAGATGGAGCATTGTACCTGTAAGTAAACAACATATATAAAGAATAAAGAATATGGACCCTCGATAATGGTTCATGCTCATATGGTCGAGGTATACGCTGTAGTCAGCAAGCTGTAGTGATCTATGACTGTATTTTGCATATGATCACATAACTTAGTGAACTTCCCACATAGACACCATTAGTACATGCTCCAGAACTTCATCGGAATAATTCACAGAAGACATACAAACAATGCTATAGGAACCATCTCGACTACTCTAATCACTTGCGGATATCCCAGAGTAGCGTAGGAACCTGATATATATAAATGAATGAATTACCTACAAATCAATCAAGTATTTGATAGCTTAAACAAAATTTTCTTGTCAAAGAAAATGTCATCTTGTCTTTGTTTTGGTAAGGAAGGATATATCCTTGTTAAGACAGTTGGTGTGTCGATGTTGATTGTTGGGTTGATGTGATAAGTGGTTATCGTTTTGAGTATTTCACAATGTTTGTTTAGTATCTGCTTGGATGCATATGTACAAAGCGTTGCCGTGTTTTTGATTGATTTTATGTTTTCTGATGTTTTTGGATTTTGTGAGATAGTTTTCCAATGTTTTTGGTATTTTGATGATTGTTTTGAATGTTTTTTGGAGTTTTTGTGAGATAATTTTCCAAATGTTTTTGGTATTTTGATGATTGTTTTGAATGTTTTTGGATTTTGTGAGATAGTTTTGAATGAAGAACTCAATGAATCACAAAACAATGTAGAATCCACTTCCATCAACTAGATTAAAGGCATTGCCCCTAGTTTAGATATGACTACGAAAAAGTAGGATGCAAGACGCGTGAAGTACTATCCTAGATTGCAGATCAATAACAAGCCATGGTTTTGGATTGATGGATGAATGGATGAAATGAATGTGATCGCAACAAGTCTGAAAGACAATGGAGCCATAGCCTTTATGAGTGCCACCTGTTTGCCAAGTTTTCACCATTGCACTTACCCAAGGTGCCACCGGAGTGGTTGTTCATTGTTTGGATGCATGATTTTTCTTTACTTTTTTTTATTTTTTTGTATTTTCTTCAGGACATTTATCTGAATGTTTTTGGTGTTTTTGCCGGTATGTATGGGAGCCTAATGCTCTGTGCAGCTTATGTATAAAACCTTTTGAGGTGCATGTTGTTGATTGGATTTGCTAGCGGTTCTCCTTCTGAAGTAGCCAACTGATATGCCTCGGACCCAAATACAACAGTGATAACATATGGACCCGGCCAGTTTGATTCAAACTTTCCTTGATGCTCTCTGTTTGGTTGGTTTCGAGGATTTTCTCGAAGAACAAGATCACCTACCTCAAATGTACGAGATCTAACTCAATGATTATAGCTTCTGCTCATACGCTGCTGATAAGCTTTGAGGTGATTGTATGCAGCTTGTCATTTCTCATCAAGTAGCTCTAAGTCCTGAAGACGTGATACACTGTATGCTTCATCATCTATAATATTATGTAAGGAAACCCGTAGAGATGGTATCTTGACCTCAATAGGTAAAATAGCCTCTGCTCCATAGACCAATGAGTAGGGAGTTGTGCCTATAGGGGTTCAAATGCTAGTTCGATATGCCCATAGTGTTGGATTCAATTGAACATGCCAATCACGACCGACATCATTGACTGTCTTCTTGAGGATTCTCAATATATTTTTGTTTGATGCTTCGGCCTGACCATTGCCTTGTGGGTAATAGGGAGTGGAAAAGTGGTGTTGGATGTGAAACTTCTCGCAGAGCTTATAAACATCCTAATTTTTGAAAGGAAGACCGTTATCTGTGATGATGGACATGGGTACACCATACCGACAGATGATGTAATTAAGGATGAATAAGGCGATCTACTTGCTAGTGACTTGGGTAAGTGGAACAACTTCGATCCACTTTGTGAAGTATTTGGTGGTGGTAATAATGAATTTGTGGTCGTTGGATGAAGATGGATGGATTTTACCCACAAGGTCAAGTCCCCATTGACAAAAAGGCCATGGTGTTGTGATTGGTTGCAATTCTTGTGCTGGTGCATATATCAAGTCTCCATGAACTTGGCATTTCTTGTACTTTCTAACAAAGTGGTAGGAGTCTTTTTCCATGGATGGCCAATAGTATCTAGTGCGCAAGAGTTTCTTGGCTAGTGACGGACCACTTGCATGAGTTCCGCAAATTCCTTCATGTATCTCTTCCAAGGCCTTTGTTATCTCATCCTGCTCTAGACATCGAAGGAGAGTACCATCAAGACCATGTCGGTATAGGGTTTCAACAATAATGTTATATTGAGCGGTTTGAAAAATGAAGGTTTTACATTGGTTATTCGATTGGTTAATGGGAAGGGTGTGATCACGAAGGTAGGTGTAGAACTCACCGTACCATAGGGATTCAGAACCAATAAGGTGACATATCATCTCGAATTCGAAGATATCATAAGTGGGAATCCAAAGCTGTTCTACCAAGAACTCGTAGCGTGTTGAATTATGTGGAAGATCGAGGAGAGATATGATAGTAGCCATAGCGTCAGCAGCTCGATTCTAATCTCTGGGCATCTGCTCAAAGGTGATAGTAGTGAATGATGTTTTTAATTTGTCCACCATTTGTTTGTACAACATGAGTTTGTCATCCTTAGTCTGATATTCATCTGTTGCTTATCGAATGACCAGTTGGGAGTCGCCATATACTTGTAGTTCTTGTAACTTCCATTGTATGGCTAGCCTGAGTCCTGTGATCAAGGCCTCATATTCTACTATGTTGTTCATGCATGGAAATGGGAGCTTGTAAGACTTCGGGATGCTATCATCTTGAGGTGTGATAAACAAAATCCCTGCCCCTGAGCCATGCCTAGTGTATGAGCCATCAAAGTATAGTTTCCATGGTTGTGCTGCTGTGATCATGAATATCTCTTCATCTAGAAAATTGGAAATGAGAGGATGATCACCTATGAGGGGTGCATCGACCAACTGATCTGCAATAACTTGACCCTTGATAGCCTTACGATCCACATACTCGATGTCAAATTCACTTAGAATCATTACCCATTTGGCCAAGTGGCCTGTCAATGCTGCTTTACTGAGTAAGTATTTGAGTGGATCAATTTTTGCAATTAGCTATACTTTATGTGTCAACAGACAGTGCCTTAGTTTAGTAGCTGCCAAGATTACTGCTAGGCAAGCTTGCTCAATAGGTGTGTAATTGAGTTCATAGCCAACTAGTGTGCGAGAGATGTAGTAAACAACACACTCTTTCCCTTTTGCATTGTGTTGTGCCAATAGTACACCCAATGTTGTACTTGTTGCTGATATATAGAGTAGTAGAGGCTTACTCGGATCTGGTGGGATCAACAATGGTGTATTCATGAGATAATCTTTAAGCATCTAGAATGCTTGCTGACATCTGGTATCCCATTGAAAGCAGTTGTTCTTGTGTAGCAGGTGTGTAAAGGGGTGACACTTATCTGCCAGTTGTGCAATGAATCTTTGGATGGATTGAAGTCGCCCTTGTAATGTCCTTAGCTGACTGATGTTATTTGGTGGTGGCACGTCCATGATTGCCTTGACCTTTACAGGATCGACCTCAATGCCTTTGCTTGAGACAATGTATCTTAGAAGCTTCCCAGAGGTTACTCCAAAGACACATTTCTTTGGGTTGAGTCGAACATGATATTGTTCTAGTCTGTCAAAGATTTTCTCTAATATGTCCAAATGACCTTCTCTTTTGAGTGATTTTTCTAGTAAGTCATCAACATAATCTTCCATTATAGTATGCATCATGTCATGGAAGATGGTGGTCACTGCTTGTTGATATGTTGCTCCTGCATTTTTTAGACCAAAAGGCATTACATTCCAGCAGTATGTTCCCCATGGACATGTGAAGGCCATCTTATGTTGATCCTTTGGTGCGATCTTTATCTGATTGTACCCTAAAAAGCCATCCATGAGTGAAAGCATGGCATGTCCTGCTGTTAGGTCCACTATTATGTCGATGTTTGGTAGGGGGAAGTCATCTTTAGGACATGCTTTGTTCAGATTTTTGAAGTCAGTATAGATACGGATGCCCCCATTTAGTTTGCCGAGACAGGCACAATATTGGATATCCAATCCGCATAATCAATTGGTCTAATAAAACTAACATCCAGGAGCTTCTTTAGTTCTGCTTTGATGAGTACTGCAATTTGAGGATGCATCTTGCGAAGCTTCTGCTTGATAGGTTTGGCTCCTTCTGCTATGGTGAGGTGATGCATGACTAAATTAGGATCAAGCCCAGGCATGTCTGCATATGACCATGCAAACTTAATCTGGCACTTCTTGAAGAATTCTACAAACTTAGGCTATTCCTCTAGAGTTAAAAGAGATGCCAGATGTATGTGGTGGGGAGTTTCAGGAGTCCCCACGTTGTATTCTTTTGTTTCCTCGATGAGAATTATTGATCATTCCTGTTGTGTACTAGAGGGGAGAATGTCAAACCTTTCATCCTCAGGCACCTTAGAGAGGTTTTCACCATTGGATACGCTCTTTCTTTTTACTTTTGCAGGATCAAACAGTGCCACAGTGTGGTTTTCACTGGAAGATCCATGTTTTATTGTTATATTTTTGTAGCTGAAAGGTTTGGCATCCGCCCCAAAGTATGCTGTGCTATTAAGTTCAATGGCGAATCCAGCCTTGTGATCCCCGCTTGGTATGTTATCCCATAGTTCCAAAAAGTCAATGATCGCCTCATCATTTTGGAAGTGGTCAAGACATGGGGGATTAGGTTGGTTCCATTCGATGAGTTTAGGATGGATAATGGGCATTACCTCATCGATTAGGTTAAGATCGTTAGATGTGTCAGTGAGGGTTAAGACGTTGTGGTGAAGGTTGTTGATGGTACTCTCCCTGTCAAAATCAGGCATAGGATGTGACGTAGGGTTTGTGGAAGAAGTTTCCAGCTTAG
Organism: Cryptomeria japonica; assembly: GCF_030272615.1. NCBI lineage: Eukaryota > Viridiplantae > Streptophyta > Pinopsida > Cupressales > Cupressaceae > Cryptomeria > Cryptomeria japonica. The sequence goes on along the minus strand of NC_081409.1, from coordinate 322,901,892 downwards.
GAACCCAAGAGGTCTTTATCTGTGCTTCTCCGTAAATAGGGATGTCTTTGCGGGGTGGAGGTAGTGATGTGTCTTCCTCATATGAAGTATTAAGCTGGATGGAATCAAATTCCCATTCATGTGAGTCAGTCTCTGAGTCACTTTCCAATATCTGATTACTATACCATACTGGGATATCCTTTAAGTTAAACATTGTAGGTGTGATCGGGTGATGTACCGTTGTAGATGAACTGATTGGCACTGCAGGAAGGATTACAGGGATCAATGAATCCGATACGAGGAGTATTGGTAGTGTTGAATCTGCTGCTTCTGTTGGAATTTCCGGTGTTGTAGATACTATTGTGGGCTCTGATACAGTTGTTGCTGCTAATGGTGCTATTGATATTATTGCTGCTGCTAATGAGATCGCTGGTTTGATTGGTGGGATGACTGGTGTTGTGGATGGTTTTGCTGGGATTTTTAGCTTCAATGGGGCAGTTGCTATGGTGTTTGATGCCGCTTTTATAATCAAAGGTGACCTCTTTGTAATAGGTTGATATAGTGGTTTGCTGGGTTTCCCTTTGAATTTGAGCTTAGGAAGGATCTCCTTTTGAAAGCCTAGGCCAGTGTTATCTTAGGGCTTTAATTCTGGTTGCAGCGGTTCATGTCGTCCTTGCTTGCAAGGTCCCAAATCACTCTAACCATCATAACCCATTCTTTGCATAATGAGAAGGCCTTTTCCATATTTTTTTGTGGGAAGCTTAGCTTGTGGGATTTCCATGGTGATGGGATCTTTATAGATCCATTCTGCTAAGTCCTCATCTCTGGTCTCTTCCTCTTGACTCTTTCCAAGGATGAACAATGTCAAAGTACATGCTGGCTTGATCAGTGGTTGTTGAAGTAACCGTTGAGGTTTACCGTGTGTTCTAAGAGAAGTGGGCATTTGTCCCACACAAAACAGTTGGCTCAAATTGTACTCCCAAGACCTTCCTCTGCTATTTTCATCTTGAGCTTCTCTTGCATGGGTATAGTGGTGTTTGAACTGGAAAGAGAGGCTGGACTTACATATGATGTGGAGGAGATGGCTTCTCTATTGTTGGGAATGGTAATCTCTGGTTGATGACTGATATTATGACAATATTCAAAGGGAATTTCATCTCCTAGGATTGTGATTTCTACACCATTATGTGGGAACTTGATACACTGATGGTAGGTAGATGGAATGACTTGCATGGCGTGTATCCAAGGTCTTCCTAATAATAAATTGTATGGCAGAGGAAGGTCTAGAACTTGACAGATGATGTGTTTCACCACAAGGTCCACTCAGATTGGTAGTACAATAGCTCCTTTGGATGAACGCTCTGCATCATCATAGGCTTTGATTGTGATCTTCTTGCGAGGATCCATTGATTCAATTTCATATCCCAAAGATGTCACTAATTGTAGTATACAGATATTCAAGCCTGCTCCATTATCGATCAAGACTCGCTTGATCCTATGTTGGTTGATAAATCCTTCAATGTGGAGTGAGGCATTGTGAGGTTGTTGGAAGGATGAGTTGTCACTTTTAGAGAAAGTGAGACAAGATGATGACCTTAAATTTCCAACCATAGCTTGGAATTGATCTGTATTTAGGTTTGTAGGGACTGACACCTCTTGGAGAGCTTGATTTTATGGGATGGAGATAGGCGCAATAGCTCTAAGATAGATATCAGTGTGGGTGTTTTGTCTAACTGTTCCATAAGGTTATACTGCTTTGGGATAGATGGGGTGCCTTATGGAGCTGCTTTTATAGTGATCTTGCCACAATGTGTAACAACATTGCAAGTGGAGCTAGGATTTTTGATGGTAATAGTTGCAATCTATTCACTGGCATCATATAGGTGATTCACAGTGTAATTATACACAGCTTGTGTATAATCAGTGGTATCTGTGTTTCTCCCTGAAGTGGAAGGACCCCTTTGATCTTGTGATGGAAGTGGATTTTTAAACATGAGATGATCATTGTTGGTTGTCTTTAGGTCATGTCCTTCGATTTCAATTTCACCTTGGTCAATTAGATCCTGAATAAGATCTTTCAATCTGTGACAATTGCTTGTCTTATGCCCTTTCCCTTGATGGAAATACAATGTTCAGTATCTCTCCACCATGAAGGTTTGACTTGAGGTTCATAATTTGATGTTTTGGGTAAGGTAACTAGATTTTGAGAAACCAACTGACGTAACACTGTTTCAATGGGTTCCCCTAAGGGAGTGTATGTTCGTTTTGGTTTAAAATTTTGTTGACATTTTCTGGGTTCCTCTTGAGATATGTTGTGGCCTTGATTTGGAGGAGCAACTATGTTATTCTGGGGTGGGGGGTTCTGTCTTGCAAATCGAACCACAGGTTGTGCACTTTTGATAGTTCTTGCATCCACAACCCCGTCGTTGATGACGTTTTTGTTTTTGTTCCAGGAGTTAGGCTTGTCAATATTGAAGCGCGGGCGAGGGCCATCCTTTGGCTCATTATATATCTTGATAAGCCCTTTTTTGATGAGAGCCCGCTCACATTTTAAGCCTTTGGTGATCATGTCATTGAAAGAGTCTGTGTCTTTGACATCTAGGTGAAATTCCATTTCGTCATTTAAGTTGGAAATAAATATTTCCACTAGTTCTTGTTTAGGTAACTGAAGAGAACGTCTACTAGACATTTGACACCACCGTTGTAGAAAGACTAAAAATAGCTCACCTGGTTTTTGTTTAGTGTTACATAGATCAACCATGGTGATATCATGTTCAATGTTGTGGGAGTAATGTGCCAGGAACTTCTAGATGAGTTCCTCAAATGTCATAATGCCACCGAGTAATCGGGAAAACCATGATGTGGTTGTTCCTCCCAAGCTTTTGGGAAAAAGTCGCATTAGGTATGTGTCCTCGTATGCCACTTTGAGGCAAGCTGAATGGAATTCTCTAACATGATCACGAGGATCTCCTTTTCCTCTATACTTTCGAACTTGGGTGTTTCAAACCCTCATGGAAAAGGTGGCATATGAAGATTCCTATCAAAGGGATAGGGACAAATGTCATTGAGCGAAAATTGATTAGTTTTTACACCACTATGAAGTTGTTGGGCGAGATTTTAGACTTGTTGCCACAACATGTCTATTTCATTTGAAGGAGGAGGAGGATTATATCTAATGTGATCTCTACCTCTTTCATCCTCATTACGACTTTGGCGTTCTGATGCTTGTCTTAGTTGTGCAACGTCAAAGTCAGGGGGTAGTTTAGCCCCCTCTTGAGCAAGTCTTAAAAAGTGAGCATCGGCATTGCTCCTGAGTATTTCGTCAAAAAGTCTATTAAAGAGAGGGTTGTGCTATGCCCTTTCTATTGCCGCAGGAGTGGGAGTACTTGGGTTGTCATCATTTACGTTTCCTCCAAGGGCTTCTTGGAATTCATTGATATTTTCCTCCTCTTCCTCTTCGATTTCTTGTTGTCTAGATCTTGATCTGGTATGAGCCATTTTGTTTATAAGTTTTTGTTGAAGTTTAATGAAAATGACGATGAGATGGTGATGAAATGAAAGATTAATGTTTGGTGAAGTGCTTTGCATACGAATCCCTAGCACTAAAGGTAGATGGTACCAAAGTTCTTTTCTTAATTTGCTTGTTGTGTTTGATTGACAAAGTTTGATGTGATAAGGTTTAGAGAAATCTGAGATGTATTACAGACTCAACTACCTAGTAATGAGAGGATGCACTCATAGACTAGTTTTAACCTGCGCAGAAATGTCTCTTAGGATGAGTTTATCCTAGATGTAGAGACACTCTAAAAAGTGATGTGTTTGTGGTTGATTCAAGCAATATCGAAATAGAACTTAGGACAAAAACCTTTTGATGTTTTGAGAGTGGGAATGGAGTTGATGAGATATGAATATGATAATGGATGAGATGTTCAACTTCAATAGAAACTTTGAGTTACAAAAGGAGCAAATTCTTCCTCTTCTTGTTTAGGGGTTGGTGGTTCTTCCCTAGTCGAGTTATATGTGATACAAATATCTAGAAAGAAGGCAGGATTGATCTTGCTTCCCTTATTTTGATGATAACTCAAAGCTCTATATTGAGTAAAAGCTTTGCAGTTTAATGATTCCTGATCAAACTCGTTTGATTTCCCTTGAAGGTAAAGATGCATGTGACGTAAGAAGGTTCTATGAGAGACAAAGATTTGTCTATTAAGATAGAAGAATTTCCTCCTTTTGATAAAAGCCTTTGAGCTTAATGGTCTTTTCTTCAAGTTGATGTGTTGATGAAGTTTCTTCTTTCTCAAGATGTGAAGAATGGTCATATAGTTTGATACTCTCTGATTATTGCCCTTTGTTTTTGATCTTTTGTGTTTTTAAAAATATTGATGTTGGATGAATACTTGTTTTTGATTTGGGTTTATGATGTTTCTTTGACAAGAAAACAAAGCAAGCACACAAACACAAGAATGTTGCCTCAAAAGGGCACAAGTAAGTATGGGTCTAGATCAACCCAGTCTTTTGAACTTTTTACGACTCTTTCCTTCAAACTTATTTTAGGTGTTTCCAAAGTCTGAAGTCGGCTCAATTTGCACTGGTCTTGACTCAAAAACGAAAATAATTCAAACACTTTTTATCCCTAAGGTCAAATGGCCAGTTGCGATAATTTTAGCCCACATCTTGATATTTCTTCGACTTTGGTACTACATACCTTATGAATCCCACCATGGCAGGTAAGGATGTGATATACTAAGTCTTGCATGAGCATAACAAATAGATGATCCCTATGATGGGGGAGTCACCACTATTATCAGGCTACAAGTAACCTTTCAAAAAGCTATGTTTCTACTTAAGGAAATATGTATGGTGAGTATCTTGGGAGCAAAACCATCTATGCTCTTGCACTGAATTTATCACAAATATCCTCAATCAATAGAACGAGTGGGCTATTACTTAAAAGTGTTTAGTAATTTTTGATGTTTTTGGACATAATTTCATTCTGTAGTGCCTCACTTAAGAGCCTTGTAACTTGTGGTGGGGCCCATTTGTCCTTTCGACAAGTTACACTGTAGGAACAGCTATACCCAAGGCTACAACTTTCGCTCTCACCTGATTTCTATAGCGGTGTGAAAGATTTACCGCGCGAGGTCGTTCTCAAGAGTGATGTGTCTCTTGGCAGACCTCTCTTAAAAAGATAAAATTTTGAGTGTTACTAACACTTTTCTCTTGCACCTAGGACCACGAAAGCCAAGGGAGAAGATAGTGTGTGTTAGAAGTGGGACCACTCAACAAACTCTTTGCACAAGTGTGCCAAACATAAAACATAGTTGTTCTTTTTAACTTGTCATTGCAATGATGTTTTATCTAATTGGAGATGTTACTCCAACAACCATGATGTTCTTTTTAACTTCAAAAGCAATATGTTTGAGTAAACTAGAATTTGAAATCCTGGTCAACTTAATGAAGAACACGTTTATATGAAGTAAAATTGTTTTGCAAAAGTGAGACAAGTTGATTGTTCTTTTTACTTGCACAATAAGTTGAAGTGTTGATTGTGAATTTTTAATTCTAGATTGATGCAAGGAAATCAAATTTTTGTGTTGTCAATTTTAAGCACCCAAAGAAAATGAATTCTAACTTGCAAGAAATAAAGTTGTGTTGTGATTTTTAAAGCACCAAATGATAGTTTGTTTCCTAACTTGCAAGTAAACAAAAATTGTGTTGTGATTTTTAAAGCACCAAAAGAAGTGTTTTTGATTGTTAAGCAACAAAAAGGGGTTAGTTTAAAACCTGCACACGAAACTAACAGTTAGAAAAATCCGAAACCATGGTGGGCTTCCACAAGCCTAAAAAATAATATTATCGGTTACAAGGCCTTTCTTTTACAATGTTCTGTTACAATAGCGCTACTCTGTGTGACAACAAAAGCGCTACTTAACACAAACACGCTAAAGTATAGACAAGTAAAATATTTGAACAACAAATACAAGTGCGCTAAAATATGGACAAAAGTGCTAGTTAATAATCAAAAGCACTAAAATATGGGCAATAGCACTAAATTTGAGACAATAGCGCCATTGTAAGAACAATAGTGCTAAAATATCAAATTGCAATAGTGCTAAAACACGAACAAAAGCGCCAAAGCGTGGCCTGTGTGTCAAGCTAAACAGTCAAAAAGTTAGTTTGTTAAAAAAAAAAAGTTGTTGGATTCACGTCGGGTTCACCAAATGATGCTCTGCAAAAAGGGTTAGAAAATCTATTTGATGGCAATACACACAAGAGCACAAGAAACAAGCATTAGTGTTAGCAACAAAAGATTATCCTAAACATGCATATCAAGAGAGATATTAAGCATGAAATAGAAAGCATACAAACATAGAATAGATAAACTATACTCCTCCAAATGCTAATCAAGATGCTCATAGCTGCTCCTCCCTTGTTCCTCTTCTCTCCAAGTTCCACATGAGTGTAGGTCTCAACAACTTTTTGCACTATGGATGCCTTATGGAGGTTCAAGATTGTAGATGATTATGAAAAGTATGCAAATGCAAGCTTAATAACCAAAGAAAGATGAGTTATCTAAATGCTATTTGTTAATTTTAACCAAAGGAGTGAATATGACTAAAATATGCTAAATGCTCTCTAAAATTATTTATAACTTAGATGCATACAAGTTTTCAGGATCTGGAGTATGAAGAAATGGGCTATATTTATAGGTAAAATGGAGCAATGGATGGTTGAGATTGAGTAATCTCAACAAGGGTCAGGATTGAATGATATTCAATCCATGTGAGGGATTTCAACCCAATCCTAGGATGACAAGTGTCAATATGAGATAGGTTGAGAGGAGAGGGAATAAGCATTAAATGCTTGACATGACCTGAGGGTTAACTTGGGTTTAAGGTCAAGATTGGGTTGAGTGAATAAATTCTTTATTCAAAGAATAAAGCTTTTATCCAATGGATAAACTCTTGTGCAAAGGTTAAATGGATAACCATGGTCAAAGAAATAAATGCTTGAGAAGACACATGGGTCACATGAGGGTTGAGTTAGGGGTCAAAGTCCTTAACCATGGGTGCAAGTGGATTTAACTATTAATGGTCATGTAAGAGTCATAAGTGGTTTGGAAGACTTTGAGGTTAAATTGTTGAACACACAAAGCATTAAATGCTTTTCAAAGACTTTGAAGTCTTTGAGAAGTGACTCCAAGTTGCTTAGGAATGTGATAATAATTAGGGGATGGATTAGGCTAATTAGGAAGAGTTTAGAAGAATCTAGAAGGGGGTTAGGATTGCAAGTGGGGGGATAAATGATTTAAATAAATGTTTTTAATTATTTATTTAAAAAGAAGAAAGGGGGTTGAATTAAATAAATAATATTTATTCATTTAATTGATTATGAATTTGGTATAATGAATTAATTAAAATAAATTGAATAATTTATTTAATTAACAGGAGAATGTTTGAAGATGAATTAATTAAATATTAATTTAATTAACTGATGGCTAGTGGGTTTTTAATCAAATAAATAACAAATATTCATTTAATTAAAATGGACAAATTTATGTGACTATAGTATGTATATATACATACATACATACATGCATACATATATGTATGTATGTATGTATGTATGCATACATACATACATACATACATACATACATATATATGTGCATGTATATGCATATATGTATACATGCATACATGTATACATGTATGCATACATATGTATATACATGTATGCACATACATACATACATACTGTTGGTAAACAGATTTTTCACTACGGTCGTTTATCTGAAACTGATCTTGTTTGCCCAATGAGCAGTGACAAACGTTCCAACAGTTGGAGAGATTGGAGTAAAACCACAATCTTCCTTTGCGTTTGAGAGGGGCAACTCCCTTGTATGATAGCAGTATTTAGGTTTTTGTGTACTTTCAACTTGAAAGTACATAAAGGAGAAAACATAGAACTTAAACAAGATTAATAATAGAAACCCTACTAGAAGACATACGAATACCAAGTAGGATTCCATAAATGATAACAATTACAAAAGGGATTACCACCAAATATGTTAGTCATGCGACGATGATGAAAGAAGTACAATAAACTTCGACATACGAAGAGATAGGTTGGACTAGCACATGGAAGTCAACATACCATGAAATGATGTGTTTCATCAATAGATTTCACCAATACATAAAGGGATTACTAATTCAACATACAAGAAATTAGTAACAATAACTCACGAATACATTCAAGACACACGAACTCAATGCACTCTTCATTATTCTTTTTGAAAACATACAAGTTCAAAAACCCCTTGGTACAAAGGTATCAACATCAAAATTTCTCACTTAGTTTCTCTACAAAATTCTACAGAGTTTTCCCCCCGTAAAAGTCTTCCTTACATTCCAAATAGCCTTGTATTTATAGGCTTCGTAGGATAACTACCTTATAACCAAATTCAATCCTTGGTTAATAACTAACTCTTTTCTGCGTAAATTTCAATCAGTTAATAACTTACACATTCATGAGCAAAAGAAGTCAACTTTCTAACCTTTGGTTACAATAAGTGACATAAGTCACTTTTTTACAAAAAAGAATTTCAAACCCATTACATTGAAGAAATAACTCGTTGTCGATTTTGTTGAGGTGGCCTCCATGTCTTCATCTGCATCGTTATCTTTGTAACTATTTCATCATCAACTCTCTGCTTACACTGTAGAGTGTAGCTACATGCTGGAAAATGTTAGACAATCGTATCTTTACACTCATTATTTGCACATTTGTATGAAATCCTTTGGATCTCCTTTCATCGAATTTTATTTTGCAGGCATCCTTTCATGTTTGATGGATAACAATACTTCACTTTAGCACGAGCTCCGAGGATGTTGACATAGGTTGTAGAATGAGCTTTAGGCTTACCAATTTTACTTCCATGAAGGTTTTTAAAGCTTTTTCAACATTTCATTTGATATTCATGTAAAAACAACATGCACCAAGAGAGCACGTCCACACATACACCGCAACCAATTACATCTTAATTCAAGCATCTCTTACATTCATTTGCAAAAGATCCCATTGTGCACAAACCTTAGGTTTATACCTGCCTATCATATAAGCTTGAAAGTTTTAAAGTCACTCAACATAACACTATACAATCACTACAATTATCACATGTCATGAGATGACATCGATTTTAGGCATTTTGTCAAACAATTCACATGCTTTGTCTATGCATTCACATTAGGATCTGGACCATACGTACAGGCTGCAACATTATATTGCATGAGATGATACCCCTTTGAAACGTCATTGTCTTTGCTTTCTGATTTGGTAGCTCACGACTTCCACATTAAACATTTCACGTGCATTGTCTATCCCTACACATTTTGTAGCTTGAAGCTTCTTTGTTGTCTGCTGGAAGAGGTCGTGAAATTCGGTTATACACTTGTTGATTGCATTAACTTGAAAGATTCAAACGTCCTTTAACAAATGTACTTCATGCATCCCCTGCAATCATTGCCTTCGATGGGATGACATCGCTTTGAGGTTTCATTTAACACTACTCACAGTTGGTATCGACTTCTACATTCACCACAAACCTTCTATCAAACATGTCTCGTGCATTCTCTATACTTCCATGTTCTGCATTTTTACAAACACGTTATTCTGGCGAATAATTTATGGCTTTGGCTATGCTTCCACAATTTGCACTCATGTCTACCAGAGTAGTTGCAACGACATTGTCTTTGCTCTCATGATTTGCAAATAGGAGAAAATCAAATTTTAAAGAAAAAACTTCACGGGTATTGTTATGCTTCCATGATTTGCATTCATGTCTACTAGAGCAGTTGCAACTACAACATTTGACTAAATTACTCTATCCTTTTATGCTTTGATGAATGTTCATAACCTGTTACAAAGGCTCCCATTTTACATAGGCTGAAAGGATGCTTGCAAAGATTGTGGAATTCAACCTTACACTTGCCAATGGCATCCGCTTGATAGTTTCTATAGCGCTTTCAAGAAATCCATATTGTGCATATCCTGCAATCGTTATAGTTTGGCAAGTATCGTTCATTGGAGCAACTCAACTAGCTATTCACACGACTTGTCTATCTTTCCAAATTTAACATACATAGGAAGGGTGTAAGTTGCGACATCAATGAGACCATTTTTCTTCGAAGCATTTTCCATCCTTATTCACATAATCACTTTTTCTAGCTTTGTAATGATTTACAAAATATCTCAACATGGCCACCATAGGTTCACATGACTGATGTATGCATACCTTTCTTCCATTAAAGAATGCAAACAAAGCATGCAATGTCAAAATAGGTGCTTCGTTTCATCAAAGATTTTCAAGAGCTTCCATGCAAAATCCATTTTGTGCACATTTTACAACTATGTAATGTCATGAGACTGCATTTCATTTGAGGCACTTTGGCAAACATTCCATGAGATGACATTTCTTTAAGCATCTTTTATTCATCTTGTGAAAAAGGTTAAGGATGCTCCAAAACATAGCATTTATAACCTTTTTATGTAACTCATAAAGCAGGCCCACACAAGGTTAGAAAATAAGGTTAGAGATGCTCCATTTTGGAGCAATCCTAACCTTTTCTTTTTGAGGTTATAAATTTGGGTTAAGAATGCTCGAAAATGGAGCATTCCTAACCATTTTCTCTCAAGGGCTATGATTTTGACCTATAGAAACCATTGACCACGAAGTGGGAAAAAGGGGAAATAAAAATAATGGTATTTTCAAATAACTTTTTCCCCCAAATGATCACAATATGGAAACCTGTTGAAATGTGGTGACTAATCAGAAATGTTGCCCTAAAAATGCATGTTATAAGCAGCTGGGATGCTTAAGGCATTGTAAGGTTGATGTACTTTTTTTGCTGGATAATAAGAAAGATTGGACGGCTATGTATGGTGGACGTAACCCATTCTGGGTGAACCACGTTAAATCTCTGTGTTATCTGTGTCTTGTTTTATTTCTTTATCTTTTGTATTTAAATCTGCATATAATTGTTAGTTCATATTTGCTTCGGATTTGCTTGAAACCCTAACAATTGGTATCAGAGTGAGGTTTTCTGTAAATTGGCAAGACTTTCAGATTTGAGTGGGAGCAATGGAGGATTCCAAATTCAAGGTCAAAAAGTTTAACAGATAGAATTATCAGTTATGGAAAATGCAGATGGAGGATTACTTGTATCAAAAGGATTTGTGGCGGCCATTGGAAGGAAAGGCAAAGAAACCGATCACAATATCAGATGAAGAGTTGGACATTTTAGATAGAAAGGCATTGGGATCCATTCGATTGTGCCTTGCGTCATCTGTAGCATTCAATATAACAGAAGCAAAAATGACTATAGATTTGATGGCAACATTGGCTAAGTTGTATGAGAAACCCTCGGCTTCGAATAAGGTATTTCTTATGAGGCGTTTGTTTAATTTGAAAATGAGTGAGGGAGGATCTGTAGCAGAACACTTAAATGAATTTAATACAATTACCAGTCAATTGTCTTCAGTAAAAATTACCTTTGTAGAAGAGGTTAGGGCTCTCTTAATTTTATGTTCTTTGCCAGAAAGCTGGAATAGCTTGGTTATGGCTGTAAGTAACTCTGTCTCTGGTAAACATACTTTGGTATTTGATGATATTGTTGGTGTTATCCTAAGTGAGGAAATGCGAAGGAAAAGCATTGGTGAGACTCCAACATCATCGGGTAGTGTTTTGAATGTGGAGAACAGAGGAAAATCAAATGAAAGAGGAAAAGGCCTTGGGAATGAGAAGTCACGAGGGAAGTCAAAGAAAGGACGCTCTCAATCTAGAGAAAAGAAAGATTGCTGGTACTGCGGAAAGCCTGGTCATCTAAAGAAAGACTGTTGGTCTCAGAAAAACAAAGAAGGAGACAAAAATGAAAATGACAGTAAGGAAGCTAATATTGCAAGTAATACTTTACAAGATGCTTTAATCTTATGTTTGGATAATGTTAATGATTCCTAGGTAATAGATTCTGGGGCTTCATTTCATGCTACACCCCATAGAAAATATTTTCTAGATTATGTTCAAGGTGATTTTGGACAGGTATATTTGGGTGATGATGAGCCCTGTCAAATTGTTGGAAAAGGAAAGATAAAGATCAAGATCAAGTTGCAGAATGGTAATGACTGGTTTCTGCAGGAGGTAAGACATGTTCCTAATTTAAGAAAAAATTTAATTTCTGCAGGGCAACTAGGTAGTGAAGGTTGCATAGTTACCTTTTCAAATAGTATGTGGAAGGTCACTAAAGGATCATTAGTAGTAGCTAAAGGTGTGAAGGTAGGCACATTATATCTGTGTACTGGTAACACTTACTCTACCTTAGCTGCTACAGATAAAGTTACTGCAGGGACAACAACAATAAATGTTGCAAGAACAGATTCGATAATGTGGCACCATAGGCTTGGGCACATGAGTGAGAAAGGGATGAAAATCCTTCACTCCAAAAATCTATTGCCAGGACTAAAGAAGATTGATTTAGAGTTCTGTGAAAACTATATTTATGGTAAACAGAAAAGAGTTAGATTTCTCAAGGTTGGGAAAGAGAAGAAGAGTGAGAAGTTAGAGCTTGTACATTCAGATGTATGGGGACAGGCTCATGTATCATCTCTTGGTGGCTCTTGTTATTATGTTATTTTTATTGATGACTCAACCAGAAAAACATGGGTATATTTCCTAAAACAAAAATCAGATGTTTTTGAAACTTTTAAGAAATGGAAAGCTTTGGTTGAGAATGAGACAGGAAAAAAGTTGAAGTGTCTCAGATCGGATAATGGAGGTGAGTATTGCAGTAAAGCATTTGAAGATTACTGTTCCTTAAATGGGATTCGAAAGTAGAAGATAGTTCCAAGAACTCCACAGGAAAATGGTGTGTCAAAGAGAATGAATAGGACCATCATGGAACGTACGAGGAGCATGAGATTGCATGCTGGATTGCCCTTACATTTTTGGGCAGATGCTGTACATACTGCTGTCTATTTGATAAATAGAGGACCTTCAACCCCTTTGGATGGTGGTATTCTAGAGGAGGCATGGACTGGTAAAAAGGTAAATTATTCTTTTCTAAAAACTTTTGGTTGCGAAGCTTTTGTCCATGTTGATAAAGAAAACAGAACCAAGCTTGATGCTAAATCTCAGAAATGTACCTTCATTGGATATGGGATAGATGAATATGGCTATCGGTTATGGGATTTTGAAAATAAGAAAATAATTAGAAGTAGAGATGTTATATTCAATGAGAAGGTTATGTATAAAGAACAGATGTAGGAAAAGAAGCATGAATAGGACAAACAAGAATATGTGGTGTTGGATGAGATTTCTAAAAATGAAATGCCACAGGTACCTGATGCTCAGCAACAACAGATTGTCCCACAAACTTCTGTAAGTGTTAGACGTTCTACGAGAACAAGTAGACCCCTTGAAATATTTTCTCCTTCTTTGTATTCTATTTTATTAATGGATTCTGGTGAACCAGAAGAATATGAAGAAGCAATGTAGGTGGATGCCAAACAACAGTGGCAGCTAGGCATGAAAGAGGACATGGACTCCTTGATGAAAAATAAGACTTGGGACTTAGTCTCTTTAGCTGCAGAAAAAAGAGCCTTGCCTAACAAATGGGTTTATCGGTTGAAGGAGGAGGAAGGAGGTCAGAAAAGATATAAGGCCAGACTTGTGGTAAAAGGTTTTACACAGAAAAAGGGTATAGATTATGATGAAATATTTTCTCCAGTTGTAAAAATGACTTCAATTAGAACTGTACTTAGTCTTGTGGCTGCAGATGATTTACATCTTGAACAATTAGATGTCAAAACAACTTTTCTCCATGGAGATTTGGAGGAGGAAATTTACATGTTGCAACCACAGGGATATGAGGTCAAAGGTAAGGAGAACTTGGTGTGCAGGTTGAAGAAAAGTCTGTATGGCCTAAAGCAAGCACCCCGACAATGGTATTTAAAATTTGATAGTTTCATGGCTGAACATGGTTATCATAGATGTCATTCTGATCATTGTGTATATTTTAAGAGATTTGATAATGGCGGTTATATTATCCTATTGCTTTATGTTGATGACATGCTTGTTGCTGGGTCTAACATGCAACATATAAATGATCTTAAACAAAAATTATCTAGGTCATTTGCTATGAAGGATTTGGGTGCAGCTAAGCAAATTCTCAGTATGAGGATTACACGGGATAGGAAAAATAGAACCTTGAATTTGTCCCAAAGTGAGTATATAAAGAAGGTGTTGAAAAGATTTAACATGCAGGATGCAAAAGCAGTTAGTACACCTTTGGCTAGTCATTTCAAATTGACTAAGGAGATGTGCCCAAAGGCACAGGAAGAGGTTAATAAAATGTCTAACATCCCGTATTCATCAACTGTTGGCAGTCTGATGTATGCAATGGTATGCACATGGCCAGATATTGCACATGCAGTGGGAGTTGTGAGCAGGTTTATGAGTAATCTGGGTATGGAACATTGGAATGTTGTGAAATGGATTCTTCGGTATTTGAAAGGAACTATTACGAAGGCATTATGTTTCAAAGGATCTAATGCTACTCTAAGTGGATTTGTTGACTTTGATCTAGCTGGTGATATTGATTCATGGAGGAGTACTATAGGGTATGTTTTTACTATAGGGGGAACTACAGTCAGTTGGATTTCTAGGTTGCAAAAGGTTGTTGCACTTTCAACCACTGAAGCTGAGTATGTTGCTGCTACAGAAGCCAACAAAGAGATGATTTGGTTGCAATGTTTTCTAAAGGAATTGGGTCAGACACAAGAGGATAGCCCATTGTATACTGATAGCCAGAGTGCCATTCATCTTGCGAAGAACTCTGCTTTTCATTCAAGGACAAAGCACATTCAGCTCAGGTACCACTTCATTCAGACTATTTTGGAGGAGGGTCAGTTACGGCTTGAGAAGATTCACACAAGTGAGAATCCTGTCGATATGTTCACAAAGGCAGTTCCACAGGAGAAGCTGATTTCTTCATCAGTTTCTATTTGTCTTCTTGATTGATAATTGTGGAATTTATACCAGTCAAGTCCTAGTGTTTTATCCAGCGGATGTTGCATGTACAGTGGTGTCGTGTAGTATCAGTCTCCAAGTGGGAGATTGTTCAGTGTGGAGCCTGAGATGTTGCATGTACAGTGGTATCGTGTAGTATCTGTCTCCAAGTGGGAGATTGTTCAGTGTGGAGCCTGATCAGTCTCCAAGTGGGAGTTTGTTGAAATGTGGTGACTGATCAGCAAAGTACTGTACACTCAGCACATTTTTTTTCCCGTTTTTCATTGATGAAAACCGACATTGTAATAAAACCCTAAAAAGACTGACTTTGTTTGTTGCCCTAAAAACGCATGTTATAAGCAGCTGGGATGCTTAAGGCATTGTAAGGTTGATGTAATTTTTTTGTTAGATAATAAGAAAGATTGGACGACTGTGTATGGTGGACGTAACCCATTCTGGGTGAACCACGTTAAATCTCTGTGTTATCTGTGTCTTGTTTTATTTCTTTATCTTTTGTATTTAAATCTGCATATAATTGTTAGTTCATATTTGCTTCGGATCTGCTTGAAACCCTAACAAAACCAATTAAAAATATTAAATTATTTTTGAAAAATAATTGAAATATTTTCCATTACAATTTAATGCCCAAATTTAGGAAAAAACGGCCACAACTTTTAAATGGTAAGGAGTTAGGCTCTAAAATTTGAAACACATGTTGATGCTAGGAAAATGATAAAAAATAATCATTTATTCCTCATGAAGATACTTAGGATGAGAGATTTTAATTATTTTTGAGTGAGGGACATCAAAATTTGAAAGTTTAAAATATGGCAAACTGTGAACTGGGTTCAAGAAAAAAGTGGTCATATGACACAAAATGATGCTTAGGATGCATATACAAAATTATTTCCCTCAATTCTTTGTAATTTTCAAAACTCATCCATTTTTCATATTTTGACTGACAACGACCTTGGATCACATGCTCACTCATTACGTATAGACACATACTTAGGTCTTCATTCAACATTGAGATCAATTTTAAGTTCAAATTTTAGGTATGACAAATATGGGGCAACAATTGGCTCTGACTGGGGAGAAGGACTACAAAGGATGCAGGATGAACCCAAAATCTCTAGTTTTGCAGGCTAGTGCACTATCCATTAGGCAACAGAGTCAAAGAGGAAACAACATAGGGAATAGCTGGAGAAACTAGACACAAACCAAAAATGGGATGAACACAACAAAAAACTCTAACTAAATATGTACATGGTAAGCAAATCCCACCTCAAACTTCTCCAGGATTGTCATACAAAACCATTCACAGGCTGAGAGAAATAGGCACCTTTGCAGAAAAGTGGCGTGCATCCATGTGACACCTGTAAGCTCAGTAGGTTGAAAAGATCAACATGTATAAGATGAGAAAAATCTTTGTCCAATGAACCAAACAACCATCTCTCATCATAAATATGTGAGATCTCTTGAATCAAATTGGAACCACCTTGAACATTATTGGCAATTTTTGGAATATTCTCAAGTATACCCATCTCCTCTATCTGAAGATCCCTCTGATAGTTTGGTTTGTAATAAATTGATCCACGAATTGGACAACGTTCATATAATATGTGATGTGAAGAAACTTGAGTAGACAAAACAATCAAATCGTATTCTTGAGTATAAACTTGAAAATCTCCAATAGAAATACACTCATCTGAAAACAAAGGATTGAGGTACACACTTTCACCATAGGAGAATTCATCATTTGAAGCCTTCAAACACCAATTTGTAATACAAACATTATGAGAATTAACCTCATTGGCTTCCTTCATTAGATCATCCATTACCTCATTTATCTCTGCGTTTTTGGTACAGTTCCCAAAACTATCCTCTTGTATAGGGGTGTCTTGTTAATCTAAGGATTAAAAAAGAGGATTACTTTGAACCTTGAATACTTCATAATGCATAGATTGTAATTCCATCAAGATAGGGACATTTGTTGATATACCTACATAGATTTGATTTTCAACTTGCTCATAGACATCTGCATTACTTTTTGTGTTCTCATGTCTCAATGATTCCTCTTCATGAAATTTGAAAACTTCATACTCAGGTGGCATGTATGATAAAGAGTGGATGCTTGATGGTTTATCTTCTTTCACTCGGGACTGATCTAGAAGTTCAGTAAAGGTATCCATTTTTGAAGATAAATAATATGTCTGTAAAACTTTACTTATGGTTGCTTCTTCATTGGTCATATCTATACAAGGTTGCCCACTAGGTATCATACCTTTGATTTCCTCAGAAAAGTTTTCATCTTCAACTGTTAGTGATGGATGAATGAGAATATCTTCTCCACATAGAAAGTCATCGTCAGAAGAATTGAGACACCAAGTTGGAATGAAAACTATAGGGGATTCTTCTTTATGCATGACTTCATCATTATTTTAAAGTTGGGGTTGCACACAAGACTTTAAATCACTTGATACCTCTTCTTCAAGTTCCTTGTTCTTAGGTTGATGGAATATTTCTTGAGTACAATACTTATGATATGTTCCAACACCATCTTCCTTTTCTTCTTCACACACTTTCTTTTGATCTTTGTTTTGACATGTATGCTTGTGAATTGATATGACTTCATCTTCCTCAACACATGCATAATGTGATGGATCTTTTTCAAAACTTGTATCACAAGACATCTCATCAGGAATGTGCACATCTTCAAGAAAATAATTTTCTCCCTCCTCTTTTTGTTTAATCATTTTCAATTTTTGAAGCAAGGAAGGATGCACTTTGTTAAGATCAAGTTTCCTATCACCATAAAAGCTTTTTAAAAATTGAAATTATTCAACATCATTAAGATCTTGATTTCTTTGAGCAGTAAGTGAAACAGGAAGATCTTTTTCTTCATCATTGTTGTTGTTTACCTCTAGATCAAGTGAATGATCATGAGAAGGAAACAATTTTACCCATCCTTCTTTCTCTTCAATTACTTGCAAAGATTGGAGTAGAGAAGGATGAACCTTATTATGATCAAGTTTGTTTCCACTACAGAAACTCTTTAAGAAGTTGACTTGTTCAGGATTATCAAGACTTCAATTTTATTGAGCAATTGGTACAGGAGAAAGATCAATTTCATCTTCATCTTTCTTGATTGTTGTTGATTTAGGTAAATGATAACAAGCAAGAAAACCAATCTATTTTCCATTCTTTTCTTGAATATCTTGCAACACTTAACATAAAGAGGGATGAATCTTATCAAGAGTAAACTACATGCCACCATAAAAGTTCTTCAAGGATTCAACTTGTATGGGCTCATTAGAAACTTGCTTCTTTTGATATAAATAGTCTTCATCACCACTTTCATTGTCACTTTCCAACTTTCCTTTGTACCAAACCATTGTTCTAAATTAGATCTTTCAGACAGAGTCACCAACCTTCATTCTGAAGAAGGTACCTTACAATTTATGAGTAACAAAACACACTGGTATTTCGTTCCTCAGTAGAGTTGCCAAAAATCTGTTGGTAAACAGATTTGTCACTGCGGTCGTTTATCTGAAACTAACCCTATTTGCCCGACAAGCAGTGACAAACGTTCCAACAGTTGGAGAGATTGGAGTAAAACCATAATCTTCCTCTACGTTTGAGAGGGGAAGCTCCCTCGTATGATAGGGGTATTTAGGATTTTTGTGTACTTTTAACCTGAAAGTACATAAAGGAGAAAACACATAACTTAAACAAGATTAATAACAGAAACCCTACTAGAAGACATACGAATACCAAGTAGGATTCCATAAATGATAACAATTACAAAAGGGGTTACCACCAAATAGGTTAGTCATGCAACGATGATGAAAGAAGTACAATAAACCTTGACATATGAAGAGATAGGTTGTACTAGCACATGCAAGTCAAGATAAAATGAAATGATGTGTTTCATCAATAGATTTCACCAATACATAAAGGGACCACTAATTCAACATACAAGAAATTAGTAACAATAACTCATGAATACATTCAAGACACATGAACTCAATGCATTCTTCATTATTCTTTTTGAAAATATACAAGTTCAAAAACCCCTTGGTATAAATGTATCAACATCAAAAGTTCTCACTTAGTTTCTCTACAAAATTCAGTAGAGTTTCCACCCTGTAAAAGTCTTCCTTACATTCCAAATAGCCTTGTATTTATAGGCTTCGTAGGATAACTACCTTATAACCAACTTCAATCCTGGGTTAATAACTAACTCTTTTTTGCATAAATTTCAATGAGTTAATAACTTTCACATTCATGCACAGAAGAAGTCAACTTTCTAACCTTTGGTTACAATAAGTGACATAAGTCACTTTTTTACAAAAAAGAATTTCAAACCCATTACATTGAAGAAATAATTGTTGGCATTGATGTCAACTAGTATTGCAGGCAAGCTACCGCTTGAGGTATGTCATCTGGTATGAAGAAGTGTGTACCGATATGGTGAAAGACAAATAAGGTATTGAGAAGATTAACATGAAGGCTTGCCAACTGGTATGGTGGAAGACAAGTAGTTATTGAGACTATCAATGACTTCACCGGTATGAGGTGAGATGCATGTCTGTGTTAGCATGTTGAGTGATAACCGGTAGAGCATAAACCGGTCTGGAGGTTGGCTGCCTATTTATGATGAAGAGGCAAAATGTTAAAGTAATCACAAACCACCAGAGGTGAAGATGTGCTATCGGTGTAGTGTGCACTACCGGTTTGTAGGAGGAGAAGGTCTCACCGGTAAAGGCTTGTATCGGTATGAGTTTGCTGAATGTTCAAGTGTAAACCGACCTTGTGTTGGTGAGATGAGTGTATGACCGTTGTGATGCCATGTGGAGCTGAGGTGGCAAACATGTAGAGGTTGATGAGTCCTCCATCGACATGGTTGTTGAAACAACTAGTCGACATTAATGAAACAACAAAAAATCACGGAATGACAACTGATTGATGTGGCTCGAGGAAGAAAGAATGACAGAGAAAGATCAGGGAGTAGTTGGCACCTGGATCAAAGCAAAGAAATCAGACTGCAAGATGACCTCGAGAAGGAAACAGTTGGACTGTAAATGAGTCGACAGATTTCAAGGCAGAAATTCATGGACGAGATTGCTATCTTTAGCAAATATGCATTGGATAATGGAAAACATGTACATATGCATTCCTCGAGTATAAGTGATCGATCCAAAATAGATTGGATCAAATCTCATGCAGATTTTTTCGAGTGAAGGAAACCCTAACTGCCCCAAGTTTGAATTGATTCTTGGCTGGAAAGCTCAAGTTTAAATATGATGACTTGAGACTATGATTGTTGTTGTTGTTGAGTGAAGACAAGTGTGACATTGTTGTCTGAGAGCTGAAGAGATTAATTAACAAAATTCCAAATTAGAGTGTTGTTGATTCATGTCGGGTTCACCAAAATGTCGTATGCTAAAATTCATCTTAAAATTCAACTAAAAACAAAAGGGAAATCACAAATCCCTATTCAATTAAAGAATCCTAAACAAACTCAATGAAATGATACAATCAAATAATAGGAATGTAAATGATGCCCTCCTAAATGGCACGAGGTTAGCAAATGATGAATAACAAGAGACACGAAACCGTTAATGTTAGTCAATAAAAAACTAATCTAAAAAGGCATACCAAGAGAGACACTAAAAACATGCTAATATATCTAACTAAAGAAGCAAAGATAATGAGACATCTCCAAATGCCTCTTAGCATGGTCTTGGTTCTTTTCTCCCTTGTTCCTCTCCTCTCCAAGTTCCAAAATAGTGTAGCTCTCAGCAGTTTTTTGCACTATGGATGCTTATGGAGGATTGAGATTGTAGTATTGAGCTTTAAATGTGAAATAACAAGCTAATGCTATGCTATTGATGCTAAAATGATATATTTTAACCAAAATAACAAGATATTAGATGATTATGCTAAAATGCTCTCTTAAAATGCCTATAGCTTAAATGCATGCAAGTTTTCAGGATCTGGATTATGAAGAAATGGGCTCTATTTATAGGGAAAATGGAGCAATGGATGGTTGAGATTGAGTAATCTCAACAAGGGTTAGGATTGAATGATTTCAAATCCATGTGAGGGCTTTCAACCCAATCCCAGGATGACAAGTGTAAATGTGAGATAGGTTGAGAGGGGAGGGAATAAGCATTAAATGCCTGATATGACCTTGGGATTTTAGAGTCAAGGTTGGTTGAATGAATAAAATCTTTATTCAAAGAATAAAGCTTTTATCCAATGGATAAGCTCTTGTGCAAATGTGAAATGGATGAATATGGTCAAAACAATAAATGTTTGGGGGGACAAGTTTGAAATAACCATAAATGGTTATGTAAGAGCCATAAATGGTCATGTAAGAGCCATTAGTGGTCTTAGAAGACTTTGGGGGTTAATTTGTTGAACACACAAAGCATTAAATGCTTTTCAAAGACTTTGGAGTCTTTGAGAAGTGACTCCATTTTGCTTAGGAATGTGACAATAATTAGGGGATGGATTAGGCTAATTAGGAAGGGGTTAGAAGAATCTAGAAGAGGATTAGATTTTGCAAGTGGATTTGGTGGGTGAGGGAAAATAGGATTTTATTAAAAATAAAAATTCATTTATTTCAATAAATGTGTGCAAGTTGCATTTGTAGGAAAATGCAAGTGGGGGGGATAATGATTTAAATAAATGTTTTTATTTAATTTATTTAAAAGAGGAATAGGGGGATTTAATTAAATAAATAGATTTTATTTATTTAATTGATTTGAATTTGATTTAATGAATTAATTAAAATAAATTGAATAATTTATTTAATTAATAGAAGAATGTTTGGGGATGAATTAATTAAATATTAATTTAATTAATTGATGGGTAGTGGATTTTTAATCAAATAAATATGAAATATTCATTTAATTAAAATGGACAGATTTGTGTGACTACAGTAAATATTCAATAAAATCTCCCTATCCCATGATTGCATATTGCTTCCATTGTTCTTGTCTTCTTTGTGGTATGATGGCTTTTAGATATTGCGCTAGCAACCTGCAAATGACACAAAGATTCGAAGTTCGTGATTGATGAAAATGGAGATTGAATGCTCAATTTATAGATTATTGGAGATGATTGATTGAGAGGTGGAACATATAGATTAAGAGGTGAAACTCAGGTGAGCTCACATGTTGATTGATTGTTGAACTGCTGATTTGGAGGTGGAACTGAATAGATTGAATAGATTAATGAGTTAACCGATTGAGAAAAAAGTTGATTGAAAGCTAAAAAGGGTGATTGGAGGATAATTGATTGATGACAAAGAAAGCTTTATTAAAAAAAAACTAACTAGAAGATAGAAAAAGAGATTGGAAAGATAATGATTTAATTAATCAATTAATTGAAATGTTCAATTAAAATAGATGGAGTAGTTAACTGATTAAAAGCTTTTTGGAAAAAAGCAAAGTGGAAGATAGAAATAGAGATTGAAAAGGTAATTAATTTAATTAATTAATTAATTGAATTAATTAATTTAGCATGTGCTTGCACCTTGACTTTGATTTTCAATTTAATCTTTGCATGAGATTTAATTCAAATATTGAATTTATTTTAAATTCAATTTGTTATTTGAATATATTTGGAACTTGACTTTGGAATTCAATTTGATTTTTGAAATCATGCACATGTATTTGAAAATAGGAGAATTAGAAGAAATAATGTAATTAAATGAAACTAGATGAAATTAGAATTTGGGGAATTGGAATTTGAATTAGAGGAAATAATTAATTAATTAAATAATTTAAAGAAATTGTTTAATTATTTAGAAATTAAATTTAATTAAATAATAAAGATTATTTAAATTAAAGGATTAAAATCACAATTAATTAAATAATAAATATTTAATTTAAGAAAAGGGTTAATGATTAATTGAATAAAGATATAAATTGAAAACGAGTTTATTTATTAAATAAAGATTATTTAAATTGAAGGATTAATAATCACAATTAATTAAATAATAAATATATAATTAACATTAGAAAATGGTTTAAATGATTAAATGATGATAGAATTGGAAATAGAATAATTAGCAAGATGATGAGGAAATATGAAATTAGAAGAATAATATTAATTAACTTAATTAAATAATTATTTAACCAATTTAGACGAATAATTAGTACATGATTAATGAGACATTTTTAGGTGTCTACAGTGTGATCTTAACCGTGTTTGCATGTACAATCCCATCATTAATAGTGTTCTTTATTTGGACCAAAAGTGGGGTTTGTCATTGTTACTTGAGCTAGGAGTGTCCTTATTGTCCTTGTAAATATTGATAGTCTCTTGATCAAAAAGAAGTTTTTCATAGGATAACCCTTTTTCTATGACTTCCTCAAATATTTTTAAGCATTGGACTCAAAGTTTAAAGCCTATCTCTCGGTTCAAATTTTGCAGGGATATTTCCACCAATTAATTTTAAGGGATGTGACAAGGACGTATACTTGCTAGGCCCCTCCATCTTTGTAAGAAAGAGGAGAAAGACTCTTCTCATCTATTTGTTATTACATAGAACTATCATGGATGCATCATGCTCAATGTTATAAGAAAAGTGTGTAATGAATCTTTTAGTTAGCTCATTGAAGGTTCTAATCCTTGGTAGTAATAATGAGAACCACTCAATGGCTTGTCCACCTAGGCTAAGTGGAAAGAGGTGTATTAGATAAGTATCATTGTAAGCTACCTCTATGCAAGCTATGACAAACTCTCTAATTTGGTCCTTACGATCATATTTCCCTATATTTTCCAAACTTAGGCACCTCAAAGTTGGTGGGAAAAGGTGGCATTGGTATACTCGTATCAAAAGGGTAAGGATAAATGTCCTCGAGTGTGTACTTCTTGGTTGGGCCCCCTGATTGTATGTTGGTAATTTGTTGTTGAAGGACCTGGATTTGTTATGTCAAAGCCTCAAGTGGTTGTAATGTATTCCCTTGAGTCATCCCCATGTTTTGTTGATTAAAAGGTGTAGGTGGAGTGGGAGTATAGTTTGGATGTTTTTGTTGGAAAGTGTGTCGTTGATTGAGGATTTGGAAAAAAAATAGTGGTAACGAGGACTTGTGTTTTGACCACTATTTTGATCAACATTATAAGTGTAACCATTGTTTTGACTTGTATTTTGTTGTTAATGATAAGTTCAACCACCCATGTTGAGAGTGTTGATATGATATTGATCTTGGGTTTGTGTCTAGGGTCCTTGATTAACTTGGGAATGAATCGGTCATGTTGTTGAAGAGGTCTACTATTGATATGCCTCATAGTTTGTGTAGGTAGAAAATTATGAGTGCAAGATGAAGAAGATTAAAATGCTAAACTAAACATCTAAATAGGCACAAAAATTGACAACACTCATGATAAAGACACTAAAAGGAAATTTTGAAAGAAAATGGTAAACAAAAGAAACACAAACTCTCTCTGAACCCTTGATTTGATTGTCTTTTGATTTGATGTGTGCTTGCTTTGTTGTAAATGCTCGACTTAGCTCCATGATAGTTAATGCAAGATGAGGATTATGCTAAATGAAATGCAAAATGGATGCTAAAATGATAATGGATGCAAAGGATAAGTGAACAATTCAACAATGTGATGGTATGAAAATGAAAGTGGATGGACTGTGAAGGAAAATGAAGGGATTAAATGGGCTAAGCTGGGAGATGAGAAAGCATGAAAATGAGACACTTGTTGTTGGAATCAAGGAACACTAAGAGGGGGGGGAGGGGTTGAATCATTGTTCAACAATTTTTAACTTTAATAACCTAACATTTTAACCACTTAATGCAAATGAAGAAAGGTAAAGTGTAGAAACACAAAGCAAATATCATCAACACCATAACACCAATATTTTTACGTGGAAACCTGATTAAGGGAAAATACAACATTGGGATTCAAACCCGCAATATTAATATACTCTATTAAAAATATAAAAAATATTACATAAGAGGAATGCAAATGCATTCAGGCACACTGCCTAGAGCTCACTGCTCAATTACAAGTAAAGAGCTACAACCTGGAAGGCTCACTACCTTACAAAAGGTTTACAAATGATTGCAAGAAGGTTTGAAATATTTAATAGCATCAACAAATTCCTAAGTATAGTTCTGGTTAAGCACAAAACACATGATTGCACTATGCTTTGCTACTATGCTTTGTTTTGATAATCTGCATTAAATTGGAGCACAAATCTTTCAACCATGCATGTGAAATTGCACACAATCACTCATACACCCTTCACACACAACCATCTATCCACCAAATGATCAAATCAATTGGTCTAATATATCTGCAACATCAAATTAGATCAATTCTATGTCGGCCCAAAAACTACATAACACACAAATGAAATGTGTTACCCAAGTTGGCTCAAATCCAATCAAAACAACCAAGCAAACCAAAACTAATTGTCCACATGCTTCCAACATGTTAACACATCATCCTTGATCACACAAACAATCACAAAAATCACTTCGCATGATCCACACATAGAATCTTCACACATTACTACTAATTACCACTATTATAACCAAAAACATGTCTACCGGATCTTTAAACTCACCCAAAACTTATCACCGGAGGCCACAAACCTAGAATAATTCATGTCACACGACCACAATGCTTCTTCGAGATCCACAACATAAAATACATAGCACAAATGAATCACCAACAAAATGTTGTATACTCAACCAAATGATCTATTCTCCTCACCAAACCTTACCAGACCTCAATCAATCTTCTGGAATGAACAATTCAAGAATTGCGGATAGAATATCTAACACAGGCTGCCATCAATGACAACATCTAATCATCAATGCAATGTCTCACTCCAACAATCTCCCCCTTTGGCATTGATGACAACACTTAGTGGAAAATGACTAAGTGTCGGACCAAAACCAAAATATATACACTGCAACTAAAGATCTAACTATCAAACTCCAAAAAATCAACAACTCTCCCAAATATTAAAAATTTTCACTCATCTATTCTCCCCCTTTGACATCAATGACAAAGGTAGAATTCCAAAAACCAAAAATTCAAGCCAAAAATGCTATATACATATGCACGGTCCTCCCATACTTACATAAATTTGAAAATGTCTACAAAAGAATTCTTCAATAAATTTAGGTGGCTATCCCAACCCTTCTTTAGGCTCTCCAAAATTGTTATAAGCCCACTGAACAAGTATGCAAGTGCCTCTACTAACTTGAGATCTTTCGGCTCTATGTATTTCATGGCACTTTGAGCATCTTCTAGACCACTAATCATGATATCCAACTTGGGAGTAATGAGACTCATAAGTTCATAGACTTTGCCAATTATTTTTCCTTTTTCCTGAGTCAAACTTTTGATTTTCTCTAGTAAAGATATCACTTGGTTTTTGTGATTTCTCAAAGAGATTGATGAAGTATCAAATGATTTGGACATTTGTGCAAGTTGATCCTCATGCTCTTTAACCTTTTCTTCAATATCCCGGGTGAACTGAGACAGTGTTAGACATGATTTGTAAATATTTCCACCCTCGGATAATGCATCCTATATGCCTTTTGCACACGTATCTAGAGTAACTCTATTATCAACAATCATCTTCT
This sequence comes from Cryptomeria japonica, assembly GCF_030272615.1. NCBI lineage: Eukaryota > Viridiplantae > Streptophyta > Pinopsida > Cupressales > Cupressaceae > Cryptomeria > Cryptomeria japonica. The sequence continues at coordinate 322,875,222 of NC_081409.1, read as the reverse complement.
TTAATGCCTGGATCCTTCTTGCATTAAACTCATTTCAGACCTTCTCTTCAACAGATTTCTCAAAGGATTGAAAGTGACTATCTATAGAATTAATTAATCTTTTCAATTTCCCGGATGGAGTGTCTAATGAGTCTTTATGAAATGAAGGCATGAATTTATCTAGAAGATGAGACACCATAGTAAGCAACTCACTATCCTCTGTGTGAGATTTTAGTAAGTCCTCACTAGCCTTTGCTTGAGAAAATGCTACCAATTTGAGTGCCTAGACAAGGGATAGAGAAGATAGGTTGATGGGGCCTTGAATGGATTCCGGATCCTCTACATGGATCTACTTCCCTTTTATTGATTTCTCAATGTCTCTTGCCTTAGCTTCAACTTCAACCTTTACTTCCATTTGTTCATGTTCTGTATCCTTCTCCGCATCTGCTTCTTTTTAAAGGACTAGAAGGTTAGCTGCATCAACCAGAGGGTTATCAAACTTATCCTTACTCTCATCTTCTTTACCTATATCTACATCCTAAACATTAATAGTCTGGACTTCTAGGATAGAAGTATCATCCATTGTCTGCACTTCTGAATTAGGGTCACCTTGTCCTTTTGTCTGATTGACTTTATATCGGTTATCTAACAAAACTTTTGTCAAAATATTTTATGTTTCTTTAGCAACTTAATTAATTTTACTAAACATAATCTTGTTTACCTTGCCCTTGCTTATGAATTCATTCTTTTCTAACTGGAGTAATCTATCTATCTCTTCCTTAGAAATAACTGAACAAAGATTTACTAATACATATTCCTTCAAGTTCTCATCTAACTTACTTATCGTTAGTCTCCTAGCATCCAAAATGTCATACAAGCTCTTGAGTATGATTGTAATTAATTCAATTAGAGCTTTTCTATATACATTTAGATATCCTACAGTAGCTTCCTCTAGAGTTCTCTTATCGGATTCATCAAAATTTTCATACCAATTTGCTAGTGGCTTTAAATTCCCATTCTTGACAACCTCATTAATAATCTCATTCAAGGACATGGGAGGCTTAACTTCAAGTTTACCTTTCTTTAAAGCCTCATGAAGTTCAAATTTTGATTTCTTACCAGATTTAGTAACACCAGACGACTTCTCCTTTGAGATCTTAAAAACTTTTTCTTTGACTTCCTTGACTACTTCATCTGATTATGTCTCTTCTTCATCATCTTGAATGAATGATCTAGCTTGTCCTCTCTTCCTCTTTCCTTCAACAAGTTTCTGACCTTCAAAGGAGGGTGTAAAACTCTATGATTGTTTAGGCTAAGGGGAAGGGGTTCCCGGTTTAGCCTTCTTTGGTTTCACCATGTTTTCTTCTTCTAGAACGTTTTGCTCTCTGGCTCTTTGGACTGCCTCTTTGGTGATCCCCATGTTTTATGCTAGCTTCTCTACCTCCTTCCTCACCTTCTTCTGAATCTCTGGCTTCTTGAACTTAGAGTGTAAGTCCAAGATCTTCTCCTTGTAATTTATAAACCTTTCTTCCGACTTATCTATCGGTTTGCTCAATAAGTGTTGAGAGTCCACATCAAGAATGCATCCTTCCACCTCATACCCCATGGGCATGATCCATGATGTTCTTGGTTCCACAACTTCCATAATACATTGATAAATATTAACCATAAAGCAAATTGTATCTTCATACTTCTCCACTATTTCCTTAGGAATTCTCTCCTTGTTCTGCATCATGCTATGCAAGGTTTTGAAGTATCCCCAAAGAATACTGTTCCGAACTGTAGAATCTTTGAGGCTACGAAGTGCCTCATTTATTTGTACTGTAACCACCCTGTCATAGGCCCACCAAAATTTGCCAACTCCTAGAATTTCATTCATAAAGTAGAAGTACAAACATATGATCAAAGTTCCAAATTTGAATACATGCTTCTTATCCTATTTGATCTTCTTCAAGTTGCCCAATAGCTCACTCGGGAGCACTTCACATAGATCATATTTCTTATCTTCCTTCAACATCTGATAAGAAGCATAGATAGTCATATTGGATAATGAATTATCTTGGCTAGAGTGATATAACTTGTATCCCATTACCATCAATACAAATCTGACATCATACTCAATAATATCGCTGATTGTCATTGCCCTTTTGTCAAATTGAGAACCAGTTGCCTTTTTTACTGTTGGTTCTTCACATTCCTCAAGGCAGACACCTCATTGATCGAGTTCTAATATGTTACCGCCTTAATTGTACTCTTGGTAATCTTGTAGGGTTTATCAAGCCACTGAATTCATCGTGCATTCTTCTCAGAATGTATCAAACCCACTCAGGTTCATCTAACATCAGAAAGTTTATGAACTGCGTGAAACCCTTCTCCTCGATCAACTTAAATTTAGGTTATAGGCTACCCATCCCATCAATCATGTGTTGAGTGTATAGATTCATCATTTGGGCACTTTCTGGCTCCTCAATGTTATAGTGAATGTAATACCTAATATCCTCCACATGTAACACTCTGTAAGGGACTGATGAAAATTTGTTGCTCAGATCATCCTCCATTGACTTATTTAGATGCTTTTTGAAATTAATCCTTGCCCTATCTGTGGCATCTACTACCAACGAGGTCAGAATACCAGAAGATGCCACATCCAAAAAATTAAACTTTAAACTGAAAAAGTGTCAACCAACAAGTACCTTCCAATCGGATGCAAGATCACTTGACAAATCTTCTTTTTGCTCAAAATCTTTGGAACTTTTGCTTCACTGCGATCTTCAGTTCTCTCACTTCGGATGCAAAGTGAGAAATGAAAGGCCAATTTTCTTTTTATCCTTTGTATACCTAACTTTTAGGTATAATAAATGCACTTAACCCTAATTATTTTGCATACCCTATATTCATAGAGTTCTCCCAAAAGATCATCTGCAGATCATCAAGTCTGATCAGAAACTTCCAGAAATTCATCTGTGACTATAACACACATCTCTACAACTTGTCGGAACTAGGTATAGATCTCCAATAGGGGGTTTGAAGGATTTTCATGAAAACCTCCCCCTAAGGCTGAATGCCTTAGCTTAGTTATCGGATGAGGTTCCAACACTAGAATCAGGTGCGAACCCATTTCCTGCATTATCCTCACTCTTATTTACCCAAGACTTCTTCATCTAATCTCTGATCTCTTCAACTTTTGCTTTGCCCTTCTCATCTGCCTTCACATTCTTGTTCTTGTCTTCCAGACCTCTCCTATTCATATTTCTACTTATACAATACTTAGCAGTGTGACTGGATTTGTTGCAAACATAACAAATAACATTTCCTTGCATATGTCTTAAGTTAATCTAATTTCCTCTTGATCTGCATTGATTAGCAACATGTTCAAACCTACCATATGCCTAACATCTGACATTTATGCTATTCTGAAGGTTATTTATCACACTTCTGCATACATTTGCCTTATGACCATACTTATTGCATTTGAAACATTGACTGGTAAAAGATGGACCATTATTGTTCATCCTATTTCTGCACTGACTAGCCATATGACCAAATTTATTGGAAACAAAATAGTTTCCATTAATTTTATGAGCATTAGGTTTCCTTATTGGAGGCTTTCTTGAGTTTTTCTTCTGCTGTGCTGACTTAGAGTTTTTACCCTTCTCAAATCCAATACCTTGTGTATCATTAGGATTCTTCTAACTTGCAAGCATCTCATCTAGTCTGGTTGAATTGATCCAAAACTTTTCTTTGTATTCATTTGCTACTTGAAGGTCAAACTTAATAAGTAGGACCTACTTTCCAAGATCTTCCTCATAATCTATAGCATATTGAAGGTCACTCATCAACTGTCCATTCTCATTTTCAAGCCTGCAACATTCTTCAAATTTATCTTTCAAAGATCGAGCGAGCTTTTCCTCATTCTTCTTCCTTTCTTCAATCTCTCTTGTCAGTTTCATCACAATGGCTTCCATCTCATTCTTTTGAACTGAATTATCTGTAGTAAGTCTCTCACATTCTTCAGTCTTTTCCTTCAGGGATTCTTCATGAATGCCTTGACTTTCTTTCTACTGAAGCTGATCAACAAGCTCTTTTCACTTTTCTTTGGACTTACTCAGTTGCTCCTTTATGTCTGAATGAAATTTTCAGCATCCTTAAGATTTGTTTTCAATTCCCGGACCTTGGCTTTGGATTGATCTAAGTCATCAAGTGCAACAAGTAACTATTGTCTAAGACCATTGGAATTCATTAAGACACATTCCCATATCTTCCTCAAGCTGTTAGGCTCCTTTCGAGGGACATCCTTAAATATTTTAAGCATTGGAATCAAAGTTTAAAGCCTATCTCTCAGTTCAAATTTTGCATGGATATTTCCACCAATTAATTTTAAGGGATGTGACAAGGACATATACTTGCTAGGTTCCTCCATATTTGTAAGAAAGAGGAGAAAGAATCTTCACTCCTCTATTTGGTATTACATAAAACTATCATGGATGCATCATGCTCAATGTTATAAGAAAATTGTGTAATGAATTGTTCAGTTAGCTCATTGAAGGTTCTAATCCTTGGTAGTAATAATGAGAACCACTCCATGGCTTGTCCACCTAGGCTAAGTGGAACGAGGTGTATTAGATAAGTATCATTGTAATCCACCTCTATACAAGCTATGGTAAACTCTCTAATTTGGTCCTTAGGATCACCTTTCCCTATATTTTCCAAACTTAGGCACCTCAATGTTGGTGGGAAAAGGTGGCATTGGTATACTTGTATCAAAAGGGTAAGGATAAATGTCCTATAGTGTGTACTTCTTGGTTGGGCCCCCTGATTGTATGTTGGTAATTTGTTGTTGAAGGGCCTATATTTGTTGTCTCAAAGCCTCAAGTGGTTGTAATTCATTCCCTTGAGTCATCCCCATGTTTTGTTGATTAAAAGGTGTAGGTGGAGTGGGAGTATAGTTTGGATGTTTTTTTTGGAAAGTGTGTCATTGATTGAGGATTTGAAAAAATAATAGTGGTAACAAGGACTTGTGTTTTGATCACTATTTTTACCAACATTATAAGTGTAACCATTGTTTTGACTTGTATTTTGTTGTTTATTATAAGTTCAACCACCCATGTTGAGAGTGTTGGTACAATATCGATCTTGGATTTGTGTCTGGGATCCTTGATTAACTTGGGAATGAATGGATATTGTTGTTGAAGGGGTCTACTATTGATATGCCTCATAGTTTGTGTTGGTAGAAAATTGTGAGTGCAAGATGAAGAAGATTAAAATTCTAAATTAAACATCTAAATAAGCACAAAAATCAACAACACTCATGATAAAGACACTAAAAGGGAATTTTGAAAGAAAATGGTAAACAAAAGAAACACAAAATCTCTCTAAACCCTTGATTTGGTTGTCTTTTGATTTGATGTGTGCTCTCTTTGTTGGAGATGCTTGACTTCGCTCCATGATAGTTAATGCAAGATGAGGATTATGCTAAATGAAATGCAAAATGGATGCTAAAATGATAATGGATGCAAAGGATAAGTGAACAATTCAACAATACGATGGTAGGAAAATGAAAGTGGATGGATTGTGAAGGAAAATGAAGGGATTAAATAGGCTAAGCTTGGAGATGAGAAAGCATGAAAATGAGACACTTGACCCTGAGAAGGGCTAGTGTCATGGATGGAAATGACACATGTCCTTGAGAAGGACAAGTGTCATGGGGAGGAATGACATGTGTCCCCGAGGACACATGCCTATTTGGGAGAGAGATACCCAAATAGGAAGGTTCTATTCCAAATATGGAGATATTTCCAAATATCAAGATAATTAGGATATTTCCCACATTTAGGGAATTTCCCCAAATTCTAGGAAATTTAGATATTTGGAATGTGCACTCATATGGTGAGGGAAAGAGGATAAGGTTGACTAAAACATATGGTTAGCCAAGTGGGTAAGTTTTAGAGGAAGAGTTAGATGAAGGTTAGAATTAGGAGACGTGGGGCAAATAGAATTAATTAATTAAATTAATTATTCCATGAGAGAATTAAGAGGAAAGGACGAAATGAATTAAATAATCAAATTATGCATTTGATTTATTCAATAGAAGAAGGGATCAAATTTAATTAATTAAATGATTTATGATTGTCAAATAATTAACTAAATGAGGGCATAACATAATTAATCAAATTAATTAGCTAGAAGGAGGGAGCACTAATTAATTAAATAATACATAATTATTTAATTAAAGGCATTTGGGATAGCTAAATTCAATTAATTAGATTAATCAAATTTAGGTGTCTACAATTTTCCCCTCTTTGCAGTGGCACTAAAATAGTGTTAGTGCGAAGACCAAAAGACACCAACGACTTGAAGAGAAGAGAGTGCGAAAATGCCCCAGGAAGACGGAGGGATGGCGATGAGAAATAAAATCAGTTGGCAAAGACAACACTTAAAATGGAGAGCATAGGAAGAAATGGGAAGATAAATGGTCTCGAAGGGACTGAGATGGTGAAAAATAGGGCTATAGAATGCCCTATATTAGCAAATTAAAAAATTTACTATTCATTTTTACCACGCATGAGAGAGGATTTAGTGCGATTTGAGAGCCCTTTGCATTTTCTTAGTGCATTCTAGAGCTTTGAGAGAAGTGGATGAGATGGCGGCTAGAGAGACTCTGAGGCATCGCACAGATGTGGTGACAAGAGTCAGGCGAAGCCAACGAATAGATCACGAGGAATGTTTGAAAATCAAAGACATTGCATTTGATTTTAGTGCATTTATTACCCCGAGAAGTAGCAAAAACAACATTCTTGTCGGTTCGTGAATCATGGGAATGCACGCAAAAGCAACAAAAACGTGTTTTCAACACTGGTGCAAGGTTGTGGGTTTGAAAAATGATTAAGTTAGATTTGGGGGCTTTGGGAATGCGTTCTCGCTGCAATGGGTTCATAAGATAAGATAGTGGGAATGCATTCCCGTGGCTATCGTGCCAACAAGATTGTAATCCCGCCACTAGGCAAAGGGAATAAATAAAATCTTAGATCTAGGAACTCACAAGATAGCATTCCCACATTAACGGGTTTGCATACTATGACAATGAAAATGCATTCCCACAGTCCAAGGACTAGTGGAATGAATTCCCATGGTTAGGAAAAGGGAAAGTTGCCAAAAATGGTGGGATTGAGGGGAAATAGAAGAAAAGAAGGGGCCAGGGAGCCAGGAAGAAAAAAAATAGATAGAGAAAATGATTTGACATGTTGATTTTATTGAGTGCAGTGGAGTGTAGATATCTTAGTTAGTCAGGAGAGGCAATCGTCGGTACTACAGGTCGCAAAGTAGTTTGGACCTTCTGAGTGGGCTCAAATTAATGTGATCAGGTTAGGGTACCTAACACAGATGCTACCTTTCATCTACTTGCAAGGGAGATGACTGTGACTAATGAGGATATGTATCACATGCTCAAACTGTTGATCAAGGGTGTTTGGGTGACTATAGAGTGAGCACCACCCAATGATGCCATCTAGAGATTGGTTGGAGTAAGAGTACAATTGCTACATGAGAAATTATCATTGGATCAGGCACTATAGTTGTCACCACCTGATAGACATATCTGCTTTTTGTGTGTGCACTGGTCAATGGGATTCATTTTGCCTAACAGAGGTGGCCAATCAACTATATTAGGTATGATCTAGGTATGCATATGTATGGTAGATGGAGATGACACTAGTTTTGACAGAGCTATACAAGGAGCTACATGTGATATGATATCATTAGGACCGCAGTTTTGGATACGTGACACTACTTTAGGTGTGGGATTGGGAGCACATCACGATGACTCGGGTAGCAAGAGTGGCAGATCCTGGAGTTATGGATGCCTATTCAGCATGGTGGACAGATTATAGGTTGGCTACAGTTGGAAAAGAAGATTTGGCACAATTAAGTACTCAGAGGAGGGCAACATGAGTGATGGTCATTAGGCTTGATACATATCAACCAACTTGAGGGAGAGTAGTGGAAATGATGACCATAATTTTGAGGAGGGCTAGGGGGTTACCAACAATGCTAGACAGGAGAGGGCGAAGGAGGATAAGAGGAAGGGATGAGATATGGATAAGAGGAAGAGATACCTAGGCCATGGACATAGATGAGGGTGCACAGGCACTGACATAGGCAAAGATGCAAGGACAAGGGACGTAGACACAGGGTAGGTCCTAGAGGGAGAGGAGGAGAGAGAGGAGAGGGATTGGGGCACCATAAGATCCAACTACTAGGATACAAGCCTTATAGGAGGTACCATCTAGAGCTGAGTAGTGGATATAAGATCTCATAACAAAGATAAATTAGATGAGGTAGGCTAGGGAATAGGTAGACTAGGCTAGGGCATAGCTACAAGTTGACAGAGATAAAACGCAGTAGAAGAGGAACACAACCATAGCTGCGAGGGATGTTGTGGAGCATGCACAACTTCGGACAAAGGAGAGGGTCTCCTGTTATCAAAGGGAGGGGGATGAGCAATGACACACAGTCGAGAGCAAAGGAGGAGAGCCAGTCCTAGATGGGATGATCGAGGGTCAACTTGAGGAGATACATGCATTATCTCATTAGGCAGGATGGTATAGGGTACAATATGAGAGAGCCATCCCTTTTGAGCAATGTGAGACACACACAACCCCTCTGATAGCTAGACAGTCCAACTTTTCACACAACAAAGGATCTAATAGGGAAACAAGGGGATTCACCAAGAGTTTTGGTGGATCAGGTAGGACGATCCACACATAGGGTAGTGGGTAGAGTATGAGGTCAACATCAAGAACCTTATAGGGATCCTAGGGGTAGGATTAGGGATAGGGGCCTCCAGGACAGGGACCAACTTAGTCTTCCCAGAGCATTTTGACATAGCTTGATGCAGATGGCCATGACTATTTTTGATGTACCATACACAAGATTTTATTCACTGATTGTATTGATTATTTATACCCCATGTAGTTTTTTGAGCATGAGAGGTGATCTCCATTCTTTCATTCATGATTACTCAAAGATGTACCTTATTATTTCATTCATGATACACCATATGATGTAAATATTGATACATTTGTACATACATTCTAATATATATATATATATATATATGATGGAGATTGATTTGGACCATGTGTATGACACTTTTTGTGTTTTGATGGATGTATGGATGCATATGATATGATGTATTAACACATTATGATGCAAGATGGGATATGCACGCATGATATTTATGCTATATGAAGTGATTTATAATATGAGATGTATTACATGAATCGATAGATTTGTGATGTAGGATGCAATGCATTAATTGGATGATATATATGTGAAGTTTATAAAACGGAGATTTTAAGATTAAACATAAATCACAAATGCATTCATTCCATTTACTAACTTATCAAGAAAAAATAAGCATATGAACACATGAATGAGAAACATGATTAAACAAATGCAACTTCCCTCATGATGCTGCCATGCTTTGGCTCTTCCCTATCCTCCTCCTTTCCAAGATCTTGTTACTACATGAAGTATGCCCTCAAATTAAGCACTATCACAAAAGGATGTCAAATGGAGGATGGGAGATGGTTGATGATAGTTGGGTGTGGATGTTTGAATATGTTAATGGAGTATTATACATCAAATAGCAATTCCAACTAGTGGAAGAGCTAAAATATAATACAAAGACTTCCTTAAAACAAGAATTCAAAAAATAAAGTAACAATTCATATGGATAACTCTTGTGACCTCCAACAATGAAGGAAAGAGCTCTATTTATAGGGAAAATGAGGCAATGAAGGGTTGAGATTGATTGGGATTAAGAGGGGCTAGGATTGCTTGAGGATTCCATGATCCTCAATTTATGTGCTCTTCTTCAAGCAATCATATGTTGACAAGTTTAAACAAGGGAAGACTTGAGAGGGAATGGACAAAACCTTAAATGCTTGAAGAGCCATGAAACTTACCATGGATGGTTGAGTTAATAGATAAAGCTTTTACCCAAGGGTTAAAGGAATGTGCAAGGGTTAAAGGGGTATATTGGTCAAAGCCTTTAAGGCTTGAGGGGACTTGAGGGTTACCATGGATGGTTAGGTTAATGGATAAGCCTTTAACCAAGGGTTGGGGGAATATACAAGGGTTAAAGGTGGGTTAGATTAGTCAAAGACCCATGTGGGTTTGCTTGTGGAAGGGAGAAGGCCTTTAAGGCTTTGTAAGAGTCTTAAATGTTTGAGAAGTGATTCTTCCCCAATCCCTTGATTTAGGAATGTCCAAACACTTAGAGGGCGATTAGGCTAATAATAGGGGTTTAGGAATTATTAGGAGGAGGGTTAACTTGCAACTTGCAATTTATAGAAGATGCAAGAGGGTGAGGGACTTTAGGAATTTAAATAAATATTTATTTGTTTAAATGTGAGAGGTCAGATTTTTAGGATTTTAAATAAATATTAATTTATTTAAATGTGAGAGAGAGGATTTTAGGATGAGATGAATTAATTAAACAAATATGTTTTGCTTATTTAATTAATAGTTGAATGATGGTTAAATAATCATATAAATATCAAATATCTATTTAATTAAGTGGACAAAAATATGTGTCTACAATATGATTTATACTTATGTTTTTAACTTGAATGTATGCATGATGCTTATCGATGGACATGTATGTCTTAGTAGTGAGATATGTACATAGATATGATATGGATGATACATGGCTATGATTATGCAGGATGTGAAATATATGTGTGAAGCTTATGGTATGTGACATGATTTATAATATAAGATGTGTGACATAATAAATAAATATGCATTATGTACTAACCTATTTATGACACATGATGTGATATGTAAACATGAATATATATGGATTATGTGCTAACCTAATACGTGATGAAAGATGCAATGCACATGCAATTTATGAAGATGTGAATGCAATGAATATAGGATGATCATGATGTTGAATGTAGGATGCTCCTAGGATATTCAGTGAAGACTAGATGATGAAAAGAAGAACGAGGAACATGTGCACATTCTCAAATGAGACCAATAAAGGAAAAGAACTAGGCAAATGTAATGCAATGATAAATGCAGATGAAGGAATCATGAAGCGCAAGAATCTTTGGCACAGATTGCCATCATAGAGAGAACTTATTTTGATTTAGCATTGTATGTGATGCACTAGGGTACAAAGAACCAAGGTGAGTTTCACAACCAATGTATGGACTAACTCAATAAATAGACACAAAGGGATAATATAGCACCACATAGATTTATATATAAATATGAGGGAAATGATGCTAGAAAAACCACAAGCAAAGAGACATGCCCTAGTGTAACATGAGATAACTGAGTCCTCATGAGGGTACAATAAGGGGCAGATAAAAAATACACCAAGCAAAAACAAAAACCAACAAGATAAAACCCCTAGTTTTTAAATTCCTAGCACACCATGATATAAAGGATCATGGCGACCATGAAGAAACAAAACAAAGGTGCTAAAAAAGATGAACAAATATAAAAAAGAATCAAAGCCAACACAAGTGACTCAAATATCTTTTGCCAAAAGAAGGACTGATAGATGAGATTTGATATTGTTTAACTAGAGGAAGGAAACATCATGTGCAGACTGATTATTGGATAAAGGATCAATGAGCCTAAGGGAGAAAAGGGAAATTGATATGATCATGATGATAAAGATGCTTGCAAACAATAGTTGAAGAACTAGCGAATAGGATATGATCTCAAAGACACAATCGACACAAATATGTACAATTGACAACCTATCTACAAGGCACACCTATATACAACCGACATGACAATCTTGAAGCAATGCAAAAGGAATATATAGGACACGATTAATATTATGTACAAAGAACCAAAGAAGACACTATACTGGACAGGAGATGACTGCACAAAAACTCAGAAGGAAAAGTGCAGGCAAAGTGAATAGATGCGAATCATGTAAGAGGAAATGTGGATAGAAAAAGATACCATGTTGGAAAAAATAGATGTATATGGGATGTTGATGGAGGCAATGTATCAAAATATATCACGCTGTATGAGTGAATGGAATGAACTAAAGGATAATGAAACTGCCCTTACATACAATGCCTATCCCCAAGTTTCACCATAAATACATACTCAAGGTGCCACCAGAAGTGGTTTTCCCCATAGGACAATTTATTTTTATTTACTATTGTAATGTGGGGAAAAGTGAATGATGGAAAGATCAAGAGGAAAGCTTTTCTTCCCTCCAAGGAGAGATTAAAGTTTCATTGCGGATTTCCCTTCAATCACCTCATGCACATTACATTTAAAAGAGGTGGGGGGGGGGGGGGAGAATTCACTAGATCCAATCTCTAGGGAGAGAGATTGAATACTAAATGACTTGATAATGAGACAAAAATGACAAGCTAACCCCTCTTTTAGAATGGAAAATGATTGAATTATGTATTTTGAGACTAAGTGTAAAAGTAGTAAAGAACTAATTATAACTTGAAATAGAAGTGTGAGATGAAGCTGTGCCCCTGGATCTGGATATAATATGTCGAGATGAAGCTGCCTTACGAATTTGAGGAAAAGTCACCAGGACCGTGTTGAAAGTGCACACGGTCCTCCGAAAAATCCACAAAATGAAAAGGGCTTTTCTACCTCTATAAATGGAGTCCAAATTTACAAATATAGCTATGCACCTGCAACCTATACACATAAAATAGAGGAAAAGGGGTTGGGATTGGGGGTTTACCTTCAGGTCAAACCCTAGTTTTGGAATTAACCAAATGATGAAAGAGAGTACTTGCAAGTAAATGTAAATGAAATACTAAAGTGTAATTCACCTCAAGGGAGGTTGTGATAGAAATGTAGGTAGACTTGCTTGTATGGAATTGAATGTTGAAAGGAATCTCCTCTTCAATGGTTGAATCCTTGACTTGAACGCAACACGTAGCCTTGAAGGGAGACTTGAGGATGCTCAATGCTTGAAAGGAATTCTTGAATGTTCTTGAATGCTTGAACTTATGCCAACTTTTCACCTTATCCTACTTATGAAAATGGGAGGGCAAATGCGACATATATATTTGTTAGTTAAGGTTAAGAGACTAATTTTTTGTCATAGGCTGACATAGGGAAAGTTTTCCTGCTTTAAGTGCAAAGTTTGAAAGAAGGGGCCCCAAGATAAGGAAAGGATAGGGGTGCCACACCCTTGTCCTGCCCTTAACTCAGGATAGGAAGCAGGTTTAGGCAGTGCGGAGTGCGGAAAAAGTGCAGTTTCGGGGATTGAGAAAGTCTCGGGTCTTCAATCAAGCTTGGGGATTCAATTCGCCAATGTGAAGACCCTAATATGGTCGAAAATTGCAAGGGTTGCAATTTTATGACACTACATTTAGCCCCCACTTTAGCGGGAGTATAAGCATACACCAATACTGTCGGTAAAGTACAAGGAAACAAGTTTGAAAGACTTCTACCACATCAAGGAGGCAAGATACACCAAGCCCCCAGTGGACTTAGGATCTTACAACTTCAATTGACAAAGTAAAAGGGAAGATCAAGAAGGGAAGAACCATGACTACAAATAGCAAGGTTCCCCTCACTATGAGTCATGGAAAACAAGGATACCAAAAATTACAAAGAAAAACCCAATTCACTAAGTAACTTTAAGTATCAAGAAGGTTTTATAAGAGTAGAGTGTAGGCTCCCATGTTAAAGTGGTTGTGCATGCCTTATCGGGAGTGATTTATTTAAGGTAGGATACACCCAAGAGAAAAAGAGTGAGAGGGAGCATGTTATCACAAGGATTTAGCCCCCAGTCAAGCAATAAACCCAAGGATAATGAACACAAAACATGAGGTAGTTTCGCTTTCTTTGGGGTCAATATGTTGTATGATAACTCATGTATATCATATGTATATGTGCATAAAATAGTCATCATTCCCCAAAGAAAGGAAACTTCCTTGGAAGAAAGGGAACACACATGTCTTTTTGAATCAACATGAGAAAGACCAAAAGAGATCTCAATGCTTTGCATCATCCTCAAGTAGACATTAAGGGGAAAAATAGAAGAACAAGGATACATATAGAAGAATAATCACAAAAGAGAAAGAAAGGAGAGAGGGATAATATCTATGGTGCTAATGTTGCTAATATAGTACGATATCCACCTCTCAATCTTGCTGATCACTATTTCACAAAGGTGGGAAATACGCTAGAGGAGCGACATCAAGCATAATAGATGGAGCTATCACAAGATCCAAACAAGGACTATGCTCATGTGGTAAGTCACTTTGTTCTATTCTAGGAGCTAGGATTAGGGCTTTTAAAAATTCAGTTGATAAATATTTGTCAATATCAACATGTTCAAAGTCACTATCAGAAGCATTAGGAGTTGTATTGCCATCATGAATAACATTTTTACCTATTTCCTCATCAAGATTTATAGAAAGAGGAGCTCTCACATGAATAGAAGTAACACCATCGCATGTGTTTTATAATTTACAATTTGGAGATTTAGGTTGAACATCTTGCTTCGGAGAAAAGGGAATCATGTCAACTGGTGGAGTTCTAGGAGATTGAATATTTTGAGGAACAACTTCACGAGCTTGAACATGACGTCTTCATTAGCATTCTCTCACACAATAATTTTGTTGAGTCTTAGCAGAAGGTTGGGAAGGAGGAACATTTGTTAAAGGAGGAATATTCTCCTCTTTGATAGTTGAAGGTTTAGGTTGAGGTATTTTAAGTTGGACAAGAGGAGATGTAGGCCTCTTCTCTCTATAAGAGGAAGGAGGTGAAACATATAAAGGAGGAATATTAGGTGTAGGAAGGAGACCAGGTTCATCATAAGGAGGAGGTACAAGTCTAACCTTAGGAGGAATATTGTTGTTCTTCTTAGGAGAAGGCATAGTCACATCCATAGGAATAGGTAGAAAAATCCTTGGGAGGAAGATTAGTTCTATTTGTTAGGGGAATAACTTCATCTTCAAGAAAGATAGGGGTGTCAAATGTTGGGGATCTAGGTTGACTGAAAGATAAAATTATATCTTTATTCCATTTTTGATAAGATTGGAAAAGAGCATCGCTCCTTGATGGAAGATATTGAAATTGTTTATGCCAAAAGAAATCAATAGGAACACTAGGGCTTATTTCGGATGGTCAAAATAAGCTATGGTTAACAGTTATAATTTATACATTGTGAGGAAATTTCAAACACTTATGAATTGGAGAAGCAATAGCCTTCATGGAAGATAGCCAAGGGTAGCCCAACTTCATATGGAATTGCTTGGGAGAAGGACTGATAACAAAGTTGACATCCATAGATTTAGTATGAACTTCAATAGGAAGAGTAATAGAACCAATGGTAGGACAAGAGAATCCATCAAATAACTTCACAACCACATTAGTATCATCATAGATTGGTTTATGGAAATGTAAAATGAAAATATATTCCTCAGTGATGACATTAACCATGCAAGAGGGATCAACGAGGGCACTGCGGCAAGGTATGTCCTTAACCTTCACAACTATGTATAAAGGGCCATCAGGTGCTCTAATGGTCTCACTAGGGTCAAATGCAATACAAGGATCCTTAGGTGTCTCTTGTTTCTCTACCATGTTCACCAAATTCAGATTTGTGGTAGTAAGATCAAAAGGAGAGAAAGAGGTATGCTTTGTCTAAATCACGTTAGAGGTATGAGAAGGCAAATGATCAATAAAAAATATTGTTACAGAATGGTCAAAGATTTATTCCAGAAGAAACACGTGGCCACTCCCCATCTGATCCATGCGCTCAGTTTCTTATCATCTTTGAAGACTTGCTCCAGTGGACAAAATTGTCTGAGATGAAAGGTTGGCAGGCGAAACTTGGACACTTCCAATCCCGGCCCCCTCTACATAGGCATTCTATGGTACTGCTCGCCCTACAATTCTGCATCCCTGCTACGGTGGAATCAAGGTGTGGTCACTCCCGTATGGGGGGGAAGGCTATTATTGGTTGTTGACCTTCTAGGCTATCACGTAGCCGTGAGAATCTGGCCAGTGCCTGGGCTGTGAAGGCTATCAGCCACATGGATAGTTCAATGACCAGGTTGATGATGAAATTGACAAAAGGAATTGTTATCAAAATAAGGGGATGCAAGCTTAGAAGGATCAACTGGTTTTAGAAGGATCAACTAGTTTTATAGGAGGAAGTTTGATAACATTTCTTTGTAAAAACTAAGATATAATACTATGTAAAGATTCATTCAAAGGAGTAAATTTTCTCTCTCTTTTAACGAATTTAGAAATAGAAGGCACACCTATTGTAGCATTCACATTGTTGTTGTTGATTGTATCATTGAACTTGATGAAGCCTTTTGTTGGTTTGAACCTCACAAATGGTTGTTGAAAACTCTCCCCCTTACCACTTAGAGCCATAGGAGTAGATTGCTCCATTTGACTCACAACTAGTTGGTAATTGTGGAGTGTTGCACACAACTACGGAAAGGAAGTAAACTTAGACAAAAGAAGATTTTCCCTAATCTCTTTTTTTAAATTAGAAATGAAAATTATTTGAATATCATTATCAGGTATAGGAAAATAAATTTGAGCACACAAATGCGTATATCTACCAATGAAATTAGTCACTTTTTATTTAACACCTTGTTTACAATGCATTAAATCGGTCAAAGTGATTTTAGGACCAATGTTGTTTTGAAATTGTTGAATGAAATAATTTGCTAATTGTTGAAAAGAAGTGATAGAATAAGAAGGCAAAGAGCAATACCATTGTAAAGCCTTATCTCTTAGTTTTCTTGTAAACAATTTTGCAAGCAATATTTGATCATAAGCAAAATCAGTACACAAGGTTTGAAATATTTTGACATGCATTAGAGGATCACCTTTTCCATTATAGAGTTCCAATTGAGGGACCTCAACATGCTCAAGTGGGACAAATTTAACAATATCAAAGGATAGTGGGCTCACAACATCAAATGTGGGCACACTAAACTTGGATTGACTCATGGAAGCAATTTGTTGTTGTAAGGAAGACACAGTTTGAGCAAGATTGTTAATGGTCGCTTTGGTAGAAGAATTGATGTTAGACATGGTTGATTGAGAAGGTGGTGTGATATTATTTAAGAAAGGCATGGATTGAGAATAAGGTGGTGGGGCATTATGATAAGTAGGTATAGGTGATGATTGAGTAGGAAAAGGGACATTTAAAGGAAGAATAAAATTATGGAATGAATTACCCCCTTTTGGCACATTGATTGGTTGAGGGATAATATGAATTCTTATTGAAGAAATAGGTAAAGATGGAGGATTAAATGAGGAAGAGGGATTGACACCATGAATAATGGTTGTAGGGATGAAATTTTGAGTTGAAGTAGCCATGATATTTGAGGTAAAAGTAGGAACACTAGTCATAGGAGTAGTCAAAGGAATAAAAGGATTGACTTGTGTTGAAGATTGTGAATAACCTATGGTTTTGACACAACTCTTTATAGGCATGACATTGGAATCAACAATATGAGAAATGCCACACAATATATCAATTCCATTCTTATCACTTTGAATCATGCATTTAAGTCCTTCAATTAATGGAACATATTCACTATTAGGGTATTCTTGGGACATCCACTGTTGAAAGTTATCAAATTGATTGTCCAATTTTGAAAGTTGATCTATGGAAACTGTATTCAAAGCTTCTTATTCATCATGGGATTTATCAATTGGATAGATAGGGACATGATTAGGATGGGAAGAATTAGCATTATCCTCATTAAAGAAGTCACCCAAATTACATTCCATCTCCTTAGTAATTAAACCTTGGGAAGCCTTAATTCTAATGCTTTGTCTAATGGGGATAGTATAGGTAGGACTAATAGTGGTAAAACTCATGCACTAGAGGGAAAATTTGAAATTTTGAATTATAGGAACAAAGTTTACAAAATTGAATAATGCAAAATTTGAGAAAGTAATGATTAAACAATTTGAACTTTGTTGAAAGAAGAAAATGACACAATTTCGAAAAATAATTTTATGATAAATGAAAGGAAATTGGAATTTTAAAATTAGGGCCAAGGGGATACCACTTAATCTTAAAATTGAATTTTTTTTTTTTTTTAAAAACCAGGGCAGATTATAATTAACCACTTAACTTAAAAAAATTTCTTGAAATTTGAAATGTTTTGATTAATTAAAAATAGGTTTTTGGGAGGAACCCAAAACCTTGATTACATAGCAGGAAAAAGAAAAAGCATTAAAGTGACTAGAAATAATAGTGCCTGGACACCCATACAAAGATCAGATCCGTGAAAAACAAAAAGGGATCACAGACAAAGAGAGCAACACAAGACATCCAAAGGACAACACAAAGACAACACAAAGACAACACAAAGACAACACCAAGATAGCACCAAGATAGTACCGAGACAGCTAGATATTTCTTATGATTTCTTCTGCACGAACCACCATCTACTTTATATTGACTGCAGAGTTCTTCATGTCATCGAGCTCTTTTTCCGTGATGCCCACCTATTTCTGGGTGTTGGCCCTTGTTCTCTTTTCATGACCTGTCTTCTCTGTCTGTTCCTTCTCATCTTCCTTACCTTTGATCTGTTCAAATTTGTTTATCAGTATGTTAACATGATCAACAGTGGTCTTAATCTGGAAATTTTGCTCAACAATCTTTTTCACAGTTAATTCCATCTTATCCACTCTATTGACCAGGTCGTTCAAGTTAATTCCCAGACATTTATCATCTCTGATTACTTCCAGCTCCTTCACCTTCTTTTCTGTTTCCAGAATTTTATTGACCATTGCCTCAATAGCTTCAGCCTTATTAATGGCCACCATTAATTCTTTGACATTTTCAGAAAGAGGCTTCTCACATGTGGTTGCCCTTTTGATCATATTGAGATTAGTCTTCAAGTTGCTAATTTCTTTCGACATTTTGCTAACGACCTCACAGAAACCCTTGATACTATCATTACCTATGGCACCTTGGCTGACATTTCGATTGCCCCTATTGTTCTCCTGATCTTCATTCTGCATTCTCTGAGTGTTTGAGTTCTCCCCATAGTCAGCTACCCGTATTTTATCTTCCTCCTTAGCCTTGTTCTTGTCCATTTTTTCAACCTCAGAGTCCTCATTAGAAGAGACTATAATCTTCCTTTTCACCTTATTTATCCCCTTACTAGTCTTCTTGCTCCTCTGGGTTTGCTTACCCATTCCCTTTCTTTTCTTACTCATTATGATTTTATCATCAAATAACTCCTTCTTAGAGTTTGAGAGGTTAGAATCCATAGTAGTCCCCTTGCTCTTTCCCTTGGTCTTCCCCTTGTTGCTCAAATCTTCAAACTCACCCTCAGTTTCAGAATAAAGATTTAACCCACTATCCTCACTTTCAGTTTCATCATCCCTAATTTGTTTACCTTTACTGATGGGTTTCTCAATAATTTTCCCTTTCAACATTTTATAAACTAAAACCATTAAACCCTGGTGGAGGGCATGATCTTTTGAGTATCCTTCTGCATTTCATGAATAGTATGATCCATAGAGCATGTAAGATAGTACGAAAAAATAACCTTATCACCATGGCGGAAGTGGTTGAGCAACACAAAGTGATGCCCATAAACCCTTGTGAATTCCTCGTCCAGAGTAATGTGGCTGATGGTAGCAAACAACACAAACCTCCATGACCTACAAATGCGCTTAGGGGAATAGTAGGGATTGTCTACCTTAAACCAATTTTCTTCTTTCTCCATCTGTGACAGGAAACCTATCTGCGACCTTGTCAGACACACTTCTATCTCTGTAGAATTTCATACCATCTTTCACATACCCGTAGCTTCCACAATGACATCCTCATCCACTTGCATCATCTGGGTGCCAAAAAGAATCTTACCACTCTTCCAATTTTTTATGAAGTGCTTTGTGACAGTAGGGTCTTTGCCATAAAGCCTTTCCATGAAAACATTCAAACCTCCATCTTGAAGAATCTCCCATACATCTTTTTTTTTCTTCCAATCTGAGCAAGAAGCCGGTTCAAACCTCTTTTTATTGCCCCCCATTTTATCCTTGAATTCCCAGTTCTTCCTTATCGCGGCTCTGTTATTTTCTTTGCAAGCTTTGTCGAAAAACCTAATAATTTTATTGTTGTTATACAGAGCCACCTAGAATTCGTGTCAAATAAAGATGATATGACAGATAAAACAAGCCTCGCCACCATTGTGATCAATCCTATACAAGTGAGAATAAAACATTAGAGATTATGATTAGTTAAGACACGTTGTTTCATTTGGATCCGATCTAGTTCAAACATTGACTTCACATCACACTTGAGATTACTCTCACCATAAAGGGCAATAATTTTGTCAGACCAACAAGCCAGGTTGGCAGCCCAGTCAACACATTTGTTAGCTTCTTTATAAGCATGTGTAAAAATGCATATTTCAAAGGTTTTACTATATCCTTCGCAGTTTCAATGGCATTGTGAATAGACCAAGAAGAAGGGAAAACATTATTCAAGGAGTTAATAATGTTCAGAGAATCACCTTCAACCCACACTTTTGTACAATTTGAATCTTTAGCAAGAACCAACCCCTGATAAGCAGCAATGGCCTCCGCAACATGATTGGTTTGGTGACCTATAGGAACACATTTAATAGCTTTATATATTCCCCCTTCATCTCTTAATACCACACCACACCCTGCCTTACTAGGATTACCCTTGGAAGCACCATCGAAATTGATTTTCATCCATCCTTGAGGGGGGCCTTCCCATCTCACCTCATCTCTAGTATAATAATGTGTGGTTTCACTCCCCTTTAATCTCCAATTCTTAAAAATGATGTTATCCCCTTAATATTTGGGATTCATTATTCCACCTGTTATGTAGAGGTTATCCACCATATTTCTTTTAATTTTATCAAAAATAATTTGGGCTTTTCATGCCTTATCTCTAAACACTCTATCATTTCTCTCTTTCCATATTCCCCAACAAATATGAGGTAAAGCAAATTTCCATAGCATATTAACTGAATTATTCCTGGAGGGGTGGAGCCAGGAATTGAAGACATCTTGGACAACTTTAGGGAAAACCCAACTGATATTGAAATTATCCAAGCATCTAGTTCAAATATCCACAGAGAAAGGACAATGTATAAACATGTGATTAATGTTTTCCTCATTCTGCATACAAAGATGACAAATACTAGGCAAACAAAAGCCTCTTGTTTTGAGATTGTCAGTCGTTAGAATCTTATTTTGCAAAACAGTCCAGAAAAAAATATTAATTTTGGGAATAAGACCTTTCACCCAAGCCTTAGCCCAACAAGGGCTTTCCTGACTAGAAAATTTTTGGAAATAAAGAGAGGAGACAAAAAAATTACCATCAGCAGTGAGTTTCTAGATAAGATGATCCTCATCATCAATCACCACTATAGAATTCATTATTTTATTCAAATGCTCAAGAGAAGGATCAACAATGGATAGGTCCTTCCACTGACCTAAATTCCAGTAGTCAGCCATAGTGATACCAAATTTTTCCTTACACTGATCCTTAAACTTACCCCAATCAAGATTGTCACTAATGGGAGAGTCTAACAACCAAGTGTCTCCCCAAAATTTGATAAAATTGCCCCTCCCCACCTTCCATTTCACTCCTTTGAGTATTATGTCTCTAGTTCTAGTGACATTTTTCCAGATGTTGGATCCAATCGAAATATATTCAGCCTTGAGGAAACTATGAAGGGTCGAAAGTTGTCTTTTGTACATATTATCCCATACCAGTTTCCACTCTCCCTTAGTATTATAACCTCTCCATATCTGCTTAGCCATGAGAAACTCATTCATATCCCTGATTCTTCTAAGAACAAGTCCACCTTTTCTTATAGGTTTGCAGACCTTATCCCATGCAATCAAATTCATTCTCTTCTTTTCCTCAACCCCCATCCAAAGAAAGGTTCTTTGGATTTTTTCAATAGCCTCTGCAAACTTAACAAGAATTCTAAAAAGACTAATGTCATAAAGAGGGATACTCTAGAGGGTAGATTTCAGAAGCTCGACCTTTCCCATTTGATTGAGCAAAGAGCCTTTCCATCCAGCTAACTTCTTATGAACTTTATCCACCAGAGCACCCCAAAATGTATAAGGAGGAACCTGACATAAAGGGAGCCCAAGATAGGAAGCAGAGAGATTCCCAATTTGGCTACCCAAAATAGAACTGATCTTTGTCTGTCTTCTCTCTGGAGTATTTATGAAATAAACAAAACTTTTAGACCAATTAATTAGTTGACCAGTTGCACTCCCATATCTATCCAAATCTTTCTTTAGGCTTCTAGAATCTTTCACAGAAGAATTACCCATAATAATTGAATCATCCACAAATTGCTGATGAGAGCACACTTGGTCTACAGATGAAGGTTTAAGCCCTCTAAACTCTCCCTTCTCAACAAGATTTCTAATAAGTCTTCCCAAGCATTCTGCCATAATTATAAAAAGAACAAGGGAAAGAGGATCCCCCTGTCTGAGACCCCTGGAGGACTTGAAAAATGGAGAGGGAGACCCATTGACCAGCACAAAGAAAGAAGTAGAGGAAACCAATTGCATAATAAGACATATGCTTCTTGAACAAAATCCAAAGGCCGAAAGAACAGTCTGCATAAATCCCCAGTCAGCTCTATCATAGGCTTTAGATAAATCAAGCTTTAGAAGAAAACCTTCTTTTTTAACCCTAGAAAGAGAGTGAATGTTCTCATGAACCGTGATAATCAAGTCCAAAATTTGCCTCCCGGGGACAAACCCACTTTGCTGGGGAGATATGATCAAGGGGAGCAAAGTCATAGTTCTATAGGTCAAGACTTTAGAGATGATCTTGTATAGGGAGTTACATAGACTTATGGGTCTAAAAAGATCCATGGAGTTAGCCCCCATCTTCTTAGGAATAAGAGCAATGAAAGTACCATTCAATTCATTTAGAATTCTCCTAGCACCAAAGAATTCTTTCACCGCACTGGACACCTCCCTTCCAACAATATGCCAATACATTTGAAAAAAAAACATAGGGTAGCCATCCGGGCCCAGGGCCTTATTACCATCAAAAGAATCAACAACCTTCAAAATATCATTATTAGTAGGGATAGCAATAATATAGGAAATCTGGTCAGCATCCAAGATAGAAGGGATGCAATCCAAAAGATCCCTTTGAGCTTGAGGGTCCAAATTTTGATCCTTAGTCAAAAGATTGGAGAAAAATTCTAGAGCAACTTTCCTCATGGAATCTTCATTATCAATAATTCTGTCATTGACTTTAAGCTGATAAATCTTATTGATTGCCTTGTGTTTCAAAGTGGACATATGAAAGTATTTGGTATTTCTATCCCCCTCCTTCAACCATACATTTATCGATCTTTGTTTCCAAAAGGTTTCTTCTTTAGCTATGATATCATGATATTTCATCAGAATCTCACCTTCAGCCTCTCTAGAGACATTGTTGTAGCCATTATTCTGAATCTCATCTTGGATATCTTTCAAATCTAAAAGAGTGACAGCCTTGGACACAAAAATGTTTCCAAAGGATTCCTTATTCCACCTTTTAACATTGTCTTTCACAAACTTTAGCTTTTTTAACCACCTTATACATAGCATTTCCTTCAACTCTAACCTGCCACCATTCCTTGATTTTGCTTTCAAGGTCTGGGTGTTTGGTCCACATTCTTTCAAATCTATAAGGGAAATGTCTCCTTCCCTTCTTGGGGTCAACATTAAAAGATATAGGATAATGATCCGACCCAACCCTGATATGAGAAGATAGGAACAAAAGTAGGAATTAAACCAATCATGAGAAATTAAAGCTCTATCAAGCCTAACTTGAATTAAGTCTTCTCCAATCCTTCTGTTAGTCCATGTGTATTTAACCCCTTGCAAGTCCAGATCATGGAGAGCATGGTTGATAATGAACTCCATCAAGTCCAATCTGTTGTCCAGATTGGTTTGGATTCCTCCCTTCTTCTCATTTTCTCTCAGAGGGGCATTGAAATCCCCCATAATATGATAACTCAATGATAAGCGAATAGTACCAAACTGGTACTGAGAGGGGGGTGAATCAGTACAGGCAAAAATACAGTCCAAAACTAGTTTGACAACAAACACTTCAAAAGACTATCAGACAGTGAAACTGGTTTGAAACAGAGTGCAACCGGTAAAGCTAAGAATGTCTGAGACAAGCATTAACCGGTTACTCACTTAGCTTTTCACTCAACTCGAGAATACACTACCATTTCACCCTTATGTATAAACAGGTGATCTATCATCTGATCATAATAACAACTAGTTCAACATGTTTTATTGACAGGCATAAAACACATAACCATCATATGCTTGACAAACAATAGCAAAGCATCACAAGATAAAAGCATCACACATGACACACATATTTTTTCACGTGGAAACCCAATTGGGAAAAACCACGGTGGGGATGAATACCCACAAGCTATTTTTGAACTCTTTGGAAGTCTGCTCTGTTAGGAGCCTTGTCTGCTTAGAGACATTACAATAGGTTCTGCTAGGAACCGATCTTGTTAGAGATCACCCGGTTAAGGGATGGCTACAATACCCGATTAAGGGTTTTCAAGAACTCAATAGCTAAAGGACTTCAAACTCAGTAGCTTAGAGTTACCTTGTTAAAGGATTTTCAGCAAGCCGGTTAAAGCTACCCTGTTAAGGGATTTTCCAACTGTTGAGGTGGTTAGAGATCAACAGGTATTACAATGATCTGGTAACAACACTCAATGCCAATGTAGATCCACTTAAGCTCCTCTTTTCCTTCTGCACTTACGCTCTACAGGTATCACTTCTCTCCTTTTGGTCTGGCAAGAATCACATATCCCTTCTCTTGGATAGTCACACACAACTTTTGCCAATAACCCTAGAAAGAGTCACAACATTGGCCTTATAGAAAATAGTTAGGTCGTTAGCATAAACCCTAAACCCTAAACCTAATAGGTTAAGGAATTCAAATGGTTCAATCTTGACTGTTGAGCATGCTGCATTAATCTCCATCATTCATTTTTCGCCGTTTTCATGGCGGCTGATAACCCATCACACGTTATCACCGTTTTACAGTCTTCTCATATTCCCGAGGTAGATAGGCAAGATCTTCTTCATGCATGATCCTTCATGTACACAAGGCTTATGTGGCAACACAATCTTGTTCTTTGTTATCATGCTAACTCATCGCACAAAGTCATCGGTTGAGCCACACAGGCTTGAAGCACTTCAACTGGAAACCCTAAAGTTGAGACTATGAATCGGTAGTCATTCAATGCTTCCATGTGCTAGTTCACCTTTGAACAAGCACACCACTTCACTTTGACACAAATGCTGGTTCACAGTGTTATACCGGTTCTCACAGATGCCGGTTCACACTTCTGCAACATATTGACATCAATGACAACATACAATGTCATTATGTCCTCATACCATTTCACATAATGCCAACAATCTCCCCCTTTGGCATTGATGACAATATACAAAGATATCTTCTCCACTTCACATCTTCTCCCCCTTTGACAACAATGCCAAAGTGGAGGCACAAACTTCCCTGTTCCATTATGCTGCTCCCCTTGAGGAGTAGCATCCTTCAACACATCAATCCAAAATAAATTTGACTATGCAATACCTGACTAGTGTGGAGCATATGCTTTTAGTTCACCTCCTGAAGGGGCAGTACCCCTAATTCACCTCTTAAGTGTGTAAATATAGTCTTTGGGAGAGGCTTGGTGAATATGTCTGCTAACTGCTCCTTACTGGACACATGCTCCAGTGCAATCTCTTTGTTCTGAACCTTTTCCCTCAAGAAATGATACTTAAGCTCAAAGTGCTTGGTTCTAGAATGTAAAACTGGATTCTTGGAGATATTAATTGCACTTGTATTGTCACAAAATATACTTACTGGTTCAGATACAGGAACTTTGAAGCCATTCAATACATGCTTCATCCAAATTGTCTGTGTGCAGTTCATGAAAGCTACAAAATACTCCGCTTTCACTGTAGACTGAGAGATACAGCTCTACTTTTTACTCATCTAGGAGACCAATCTACCACCAAGGAATAATGCACCACCGATTGTGCTCTTCCAGTCATCTACATTACCAGCCCAATCAGCATCTATGAACATTTTCAAGTTGAAGTCCTTGCTATATGGATACCACAATCCATAGTCAACAGTTCCCTTCAGATACCTAAGAATCTGCTTGACTGCAACCAAGTGGGATTCTCTTGGACTTTTTTGGAACCTTGCAATAATGCCATGTGCAATATTCAGTCTGCTATGCACTACATAGTGCAATTTACCAATCATTAATTGATATTCCTTCTCATCAACCAATGCTGAGTCATCCTCTTTGGATAGTTTACAACCGGTCACCATCGGTGTACCAACCAGTTTTCTATCTTCCATGCCAAAGGTCTTCAACACCTCTTTGACATACTTGGACTGAGTGATAAAGATTCCATCTCTCATCTACTGGATCTGCAGTCCAATGAAGAACTTAATCTCCCCTATAAGTGACATCTCAAACTCTTTCTTCATCTCATCTGCAAACTCATGACTCATCTTGTCATCTCCACCAAAGATAATGTCATCAACAAATACCTCACAGATCAGGATCAAATCTCCTTTAGACTTCAAGTAGATATTGCTATCTTCACTTGTTCTCTCAAATCCAATCTTCACAAGATGAGAATGCAGACGTTCATACCATGCTCTAGGTGCCTGTTTTAGACCATATAAGGCTTTATGTAGCCTACACACCATGTCACTGTCTTCAGATAGGGAAAACCCATCTGGTTGCTCTATATACACTTCCTCTTCAAGTACACCATTTAGGAATGCAGATTTTATATCCATTGGATATACTTTGAAGCCTTTAAAAGCTGCATATGCTAGAAGCATACGAACTCCTTCCAATCTGGCTATAGGAGAAAAGGTTTCACCATAGTCTTCTCCTTCTTCTTGGGCATATCCTTTGCACACCAATTTGGCTTTGTTTCTAATCACTGTGCCATCCTCATTCAGCTTATTTCTGAAGACCCATCTGGTACCAATGACATTTTTGTGCTCTGGTCTGGGTACCAAGGACCATGTACCATTTTTCTCTATCTGGTCAAGTTCCTCTTCCATTGCCTTGATCCAGTCTTCATTCTTATGTGCCTCTTTGAATGTTTTAGGCTTGAATTTAGAGATCATGCATGAGTTTTCTTTGACTTTTCTTCTTGTAAGGATTCCTGCATCCTTATCTCCTATGATCTGCTTAGGATCATGATTCAGCTTGACATACTGAGGAATGGTCTTGATAGATTCCTCTTGCTTTTCTTCTTCATCCTCATCTCCGTCAGTATCAACATCTATATCTGCCGATGTAGGAACACTATTACTGGTACTCGGTTGACTGACAACCGGTTCCCAGAAGGTTGCAACTGGTTCACTTATTGCTTGCTCATTACCGGTTTCCTTAGTTTTCTCAGAGGTTTCATCAACTCTTACATTGATGCTTTCCACAATTCTCTGAGTCCTGTTGTTGAAACACTTGAGAGCTTTTCTCTTGGTGGAATGTCTTAGGAATATTCCCTCATCACATTTCGCATCAAATTTGGTCTGGTGTTCACTTCTCTTGATGTAACATTTGCTACCAAACATTCTAAAGTAGCTAACCACAGGTGTCTTACCGGTCCAATACTCATAAGAAGTTTTATCCTTACCTTTCTTGATGAGTACCCGGTTCATTGTGTAGACTGCAGTGCTCACCGCTTCTCTCCAAAAGGTGTGAGCTACCTTTCCTTGAATCAACATGGTTCTTGCTACTTCAACCATAGTTCGGTTATTCCTCTCTGCTAGGCCATTCTGTAGTGGAGTCCGGGGGGCAGACAATTGCCTCTTGATGCCATGTTCTTCACAGTACTTATTGAATTCACTGGAAGTGAATTCCCCTCCTTGATCAGTTCTCAGGCACTTGATCCTTTTACCTCTTTCCTTCTCCACTAATGCTCTGAAAGCTTTAAAATTTACAAAGGCTTCAGACTTGTCTTTCAAGAATGTGACCCACATCATTCTTGAGCAGTCATCAGTGAGAATCATGAAGTACCTATCACCCTGCACACTTCTAGTTTTCATAGGACCACACAAATCAGTATGCACAAGATCAAGCAAGTTTTCAGCAGTGAAAGATTTACCTTTAAAGGTTGAGGAAGACATTTTCCCTAGTTGACACTCTCTGTACAAGGTATTATCCAGTTTGCTTAATACCGACAACCCTCTAACTGCCTTGATCTCACTGGCCTTTACAATGTAATCAAAGTTTACATGGCAGAGTCTCCTATGCCATATCTAGCTATCATCAAATTTAGCCATAAGACATGTACTTATATTTGCATTCAGATGAAATAGGTTACCTTTGGTCTACATGCCGGTGGCCACCAGTTCACCATCTTCTCCTTTGATTCTACAAACTCCATTCTTGAATTCCAGAGTGAGGCCACTGTCATTCAGCTAGGCAACACTCAGAAGGTTGTGTCTGAGACCATCAACCCAGTACACATTGTCAATGCTAGTCTTTCCATTCAGAGAGATGGACCCTCTGCCTTTGACCATGCATGGTGCATCATTGCCAAAGTGAACCACACCACCATCATACATCTCCAAGGATAGAAACTTGCTCCGGTCACCAGTCATATGGTGAGAACAACCACTATCAATGATCCACTCATTGGAATTATCAAACTGGGAGACAAGAGCCTTCTTGTCTGACACATCTTCTTTGACAGCAACAAACACAATATCTTCATTTTCTTCATCCTCTGATTCTTCATCTGTGACACCTTCATCAACTGCCACAAAATAGTTTCTCCGGTTTCCTCCTTTGAATTTCTCGAACCTTTCCGATTTGTCCTTGTTGTCGCCATTAGGACAGTTTACAACAATATGTCCTATCTGGTTACAAGAAAAGCATTTCAAAGGTAGCTTACCTTTGTATTTGCTGGTTCCCTTAGGAAGTTTACTGGCAAGGAGAGCTTCAAATGCCATCAAAATCTCCTCATCATCCATTTCTCTACTCTGTCTTGGTTCACCACTAGTGCTAGCTTCTTTTCCTTTTCTGGATGGTATAGCAGAGGCTTTAAAAGCTGATTCAGTCTTTTGAACACTACCATCAAAACTATTTAGCTCATAGGCTATCAACTTGGCTATGATGGAGTCCAAGGATACCTTAGACTTGTCTATTGATCTCAGCTCCTGAATAGCAACAACCCTTATTGCATAGACAAGCAATAGGGATCTCAGGACTTTGCTTACCACAGTGGAATCTTCTATTTTACCACTTGCACTCTTGATATCTCCAACAACTGTTTTGATTCTTATTCCATACTGTTGGTCTCACCTTCAACCATCCGCATATCTTCAAACTTCCCTCTCAGGCTTTCTTCCTTAGCCCGTTTTACATGTTCATCACCACCATAGATATTTTCAAGAGCATCCCATACCTCTTTGGGATTTACCTTGTCCTGAACATCAATAAACTCAATGTCAGATAAACTACTAATTAGGGCTTCCATGACTTGCCCATTTTCTTGTATCTCTCTCTTTTGGTCATCGGTGAGAGTACCAGTAGGGGCAACATAGGCATTCTCAACATAGCTCTAGTGTTGAGCACCCATGCTTCTGATGAATATCTTCATCCCGTCTTTCCAAATATTGAAATTTTCCCTGTTAAACTTTGGACCTTCCCTCTTCATCATTTGACTAGGATCTTTACCTCAAGCGGTTAAGCTTATAACACAAAGGACCTGGAGGACGCTCTGATACCAATTGATAACTCAATGATAAGTGAATAGTACCAAACTGGTACTGAGAGGGGGGGTGAATCAGTACAGGCAAAAATACAGTCCAAAACTAGTTTGACAACAAAAACTTCAAAAGACTGTCAAACAGTGAAACCGGTTTGAAACAAAGTGCAACCGGTAAAGCTAAGAATGTCTGAGACAAGCATTAACCAGTTACTCACTTAGCTTTTCACTCGACTCCAGACTACACTACCATTTCACCCTTATGTATAAATAGGTGATCTATCATCTGATCATAATAACAACTAGTTCAACATGTTTTATTGACAGGCATAAAACACAAAACCATCATATGCTTGACAAACAATAGCAAAGCATCACAAGATAAAAGCATCACACATGACACACACATTTTTTCACATGGAAACCCAATTGGGAAAAACCACAATGGGGATGAATACCCACAAGCTATTTTTGAACTCTTTGGAAGTCCTCTTTGTTAGGAGCCTTGTCTGGTTAGAGACATTACAATAGGTTCTGCTAGGAACCGATCCTGTTAGAGATCACCCGATTAAGGGATGGCTACAATACCCGATTAAGGGTTAAACCCTGTTAAAGGTTACCTTGTTAGAGGATTTCAAGAACTCAATAGCTAAAGGACTTTGAACTTAATAGCTTAGAGTTACCCTATTAAAGGATTTTCAGCAAGCTGGTTAAAGCTACCCTGTTAAGGGATTTTCCAACTGTTGAGGTGGCTAGAGATCAACAAGTATTACAATGATTTGGTCACAACACTCAATGCCAATGCAGATCCACTTAAGCTCCTCTTTTCCTTCTGCACTTACACTCTGCAAGTATCACTTCTCTCCTTCTGGTCTGGTAAGAATCACGTATCCGTTCTCTTGGATACTCACACATAACTTTTGCCAACAACCCTAGAAAGAGTCACAACATCGACCTTATCGAAAATAGTTAGGTCGGTAGCATAAACCCTAAACCCTAAACCTAATAGGTTAAGGAATTCAAACGGTTCAATCCTAACCATTGAGCATGCTGCATTAGTCTCCATCATTCGTTTTCTGCCGTTTTCATGGCGGCTGATAACCCATCACACGTTATCACCATTTTACAGTCTTCTCATATTCTCGAGGTAGATAGACAAGATCTTCTTCATGCATGATCCTTCATGTACACAAGGCTTACGTGGCAACACAATCTTGTTCTTTGTTATCATGCTAACTCATCGCACAAAGTCACTGGTTGAGCCACACAGGCTTGAAGCACTTCAACCGGAAACCCTAAAGTTGAGACTACGAACCGGTAGTCATTCAACGCTTCCATGTGCTAGTTCCCATAACCATATGCCGGTTCACCTTTGAACAAGAACACTGCTTCACTTTGGCACAAATGCCAGTTCACAGGTTCACACTTCTGCAACATATTGACATCAATGACAACATATAATGTCATTATGTCCTCATACCAGTTCACATAATGCCAACATAATAATCCAGCTATCTTCAGCAAACTTACTTCTAATCGAGGATAGGTTCTTCTAGAAAACACTTCTGCCAACTTTAGTGCTAGGGGCATACACATTGGTCAAGACCCATGAAGTCCCTTCTTTCAGATGATTAAATCTAATACAAGCCATACTGTTATTTTGAATCAACACCTCGCCCTTTAAATTATTCTTATTCTAGAAAGTAGCAATACCCCCAGAAGCCCCTTAAGAGCTACCGCCACTAACTCCCCCTTTACTAAACAATTTTCAGACATTCAACCTTTTCCCTAGACATTTAAGTTTCCTGAATCATAATAACATCCAAGTTTTTGTCTCTTCTCATACTTTTTATTAAGTCATGTTTATGAGGATTATTCAATCCTTGAATATTCTAGGAGATAATCTTCGTGATTTTTTAGAGATACCTGCTTCAAAGATGGTTCTTTGAGTACCATCCGCTAGATTCTTACTGGCTTCCATGGCCCTCTTCTTTGCATTAGAATATCTTCCAGGTGATGTGTGCTGAGCCCCCACATCCCCTAATCTACTTCTGGTGTTTCTAGTGTTTCTAGTAGTTTGATGGTTTTTATTATTATTTTTATTATTTTTGTTCTTGCCTTTTCTATTTTCCTCCAATGTTTCAACCTCTTCCTGATTTATCCCACTCTTTCTCAGGGCCTTGTCTATGTCTTCTTCATTTCCCCATATTGGAGCATTTTCCTCTGGGAAAGTCGACTTGACTTGAGTTAGAAAAGCCAACAATATCTCTGAAAGTCCTTTCTCAAGAATATTATCATGTTGGGCATCTTGAAACCAACTTACTCCATTTTCAGACCCTGAAGAGTTAGGAACATCTCCCTTCTCCTTATTGTCCGTAGTTTGACTGTCTCCTTTATCCATCTGATTACTTTCCCACTTTTCACTCTCAACTATGTTTTGATCTACTGTGTCCTTTTGGTCACTTAGGCTATTCTTATCACCATCATTAGAATCCTCTCCTCTTTTCTCCTGCTCATTTTCCTGGTGGGAAATATTTATCTTCCATTCTATCCACCGTCTCACTTCCTATTTCCCTAGTTGATTCCTCCTCATTTCTTCCCATCTGGGATTGTTTCTCTTGATCTAGACCTTCAGAAGGAGGACCTTTCAGAGGTTTTTTTATTTTTTTATCTGGGTTCATTTCCACCTTTTTCCAGACCCTTGTTTGGGTTTGTGGTTTGGAAACTTTGTTTGGGCACTTTTTAGCCTAGTATCCCACTCATTTACAGTGAAAACAGGTGAAGGGGGTAGTTTCATAAACAATCTTTTGCATCCATTTACCAAGTTTTGAGTCTATCTCTATTTCCTCTGGCATATTCATGTCAGGTCCTCCCCTGGACAAATTCTGGCATAAATGAGTCTTCTTCTGGATGCCGTCATCGAGCCAATGGAAAGAAGCTCCCTGAAAGCATTAGCTATCCCAACAAACACATCTTCCTCCTAGTACTCCATTGGAAGACCTGGAAGCTTAATCCAAACAGGCACTTGGACCATGAACTCTTCATCCTGACCCAAGTTAGGGTACCATTTCTGAATATACATTATGTATTTACCTATCATCTAGGTTCCATTACAGAGGATCTGTTTGCGATCTTCTTCACATGAAAAGGAAAAGGAGATACATCCTTTATTCATAGCTACTACATCCACCTGACCTTTTAGATTCCATTTTCTCTTCACGAATCCTCGAACAACCTCAATATTAGGTCTCACCCCAAAGAATTTTCCTATCAGGGTGCTTTCCATCCGAGCAATATTATGATCTATTATTTGATCAGGAATGGAAATGGTGTAATTTCCCTTTGAAATATTCGATATGTTCTCAATAGGAGGCAAAGTCAACTTACCTTTAGGTTTGATTCCAAATAGAGAAGACCATTTACCAATCTTCTCAAGCCTAGGTTCACATGATTTGGGACCCCCACCTGGGTCCCCCAAATCCAAAGGAGCATCGGGTTCCAAACTTTCTGGTCCCTCCCCCTCCAAAGAGTTAGATAATCTACCTGCTACCTACTACCTATTGTCCTGATACTGCTCCAGGTCTCCTGCCCAAAACATTTGAATTTTGGGTTTGACCATTCCCCTTGTCCACGTTGCTGCGCTCTCCTCCGCTCCGCTCCATACGTAGGTTTCATTAAAATTTAAAATGTTGAGTCTTGAAGCTATTTTTGATTTTAGAGGAATAAAAAATCAACAAAATCAGCCAATTTTATGGATTTAAGCTATTAAATACAGTCATAACAGTCTCCCAAAATTTTGGGAAAAAAGTCGGGGACCGTGTTGAAAGTGCACATGGTCCGACCAACTTTTTTCAAAAATTTTAGGGATGAAAGTTAAGATTATTTGAAAGCTATCTTAAAAAAATTGGTGGATTTTACGATCTCTAGATAGACGAAATTAAGGTTTGAATGTGAAACTAGGGCCCTATTAGGGTTTTAAAAAAAATGAGGAATTGAATTGCAAATTTGAAAAAGGTCAAACCTAATGGATATGGACACCTAAAAAAATGTTTAGAAAACTAAAGTTGATTTGAAATTGACACAAAATCTAATTAAATTTGAAAGTTAAGGTTTTAGGACGTAACCACTTAATTTTTGAAATTCTGAATTTTGAAAAAGGAGGGAAATTGAAAATTTGAATTTTAGGAAAGAGGATAAGTCTGAAAACAGTCACAAATCTGAAAATTAAATGGAAATTCAATTTTTGCACAATTGCAAGATGATTTTTGAAAATTAGGGTTTTGAAAATTAACCTCTTAATTTTGTGAATTTGATTTGCAAATTGAACAAGACAATGAAGAAATTGAATTTGACAAACAAAGCAATTTTCAGATCTAAGACAATAGCAAGCAATTTTTACAAAACACAAGTTCAATTTCAATTTTAAAAACTAGGGTGTTGAATGAATTAACCACTAAGTTTGTAGAAAAATTAAACTTGTAAACAAAAATATATGCAATGATTTTTAGAATAAAGTATGCAAGACGTCGGGTTCACCAAAATGTAATATGGGGAAAAGTGAATGATGGAGAGATCAAGAGGAAAACTTTTCGTCCCTCCAAGGAGAGATGAAAATTTCACTGCAGATTTCCCTTCAATCACCTCATGCACATTACATTTAAAAGAGGGGGTGGGGGGGGGGTTGGGAATTCACTATATCAAATCTCTAGGGAGAGAGATTGAATACTAAATGAATAGATAATGAGATAGAAATGACAAGCTAGCCTCTCTTTTAGAATGGAAAATGATTGAATTATGTGTTTTGAGACTAAGTGTAAAAGTAACAAAGAACTGATTATAAATTGAAATAGAAGCGTGAGATGAAGTTGTGCACCTGGATTTGGCTATAATATGTCGAGATGAAGCTGCCTTGCGAATTTGAGGAAAAGTTACCAAGACAGTGTTGAAAGTGCACACCGTCCTTCGAAAAATCCATGAAACGAAAGGGGTTTTTCTGCCTCTATAAATGGAGTCCAAATCTAAATGTAAATGAAAGATTGAAATGTAATTCACCTCAAGGGAAGTTGTGATAGAAATGTAGGTAGACTTGCTTGTATGGAATTGAATGCTGAAAGGAATCTCCTCTTCAATGGTTGAATCCTTGACTTGAATGCAACACCTAGCCTTGAAGGGAGACTTGAGGATGCTCAATTCTTGAAAGGAATGCTTGAATTCTTGAACTTATGCCAACTTTTCACCTTATCCAACTTATGCAAATGTCAGGGCAAATGCAACATATATATTCGTCAATTAGGGTTAACAAACTAATTTTTCATCATAGGTCGACACAGGGAAAGTTTTCCCGCT
Source organism: Cryptomeria japonica (assembly GCF_030272615.1). Taxonomy (NCBI): domain Eukaryota; kingdom Viridiplantae; phylum Streptophyta; class Pinopsida; order Cupressales; family Cupressaceae; genus Cryptomeria; species Cryptomeria japonica. The sequence goes on along the minus strand of NC_081409.1, from coordinate 322,840,083 downwards.
TTAAGTGCAAAATTCAATGCATAGTTTGAAAGAAGGGGCCCCAAGATAGGGCAGGGACAGGGACAGGGACACCATGCCCCTATCCTGCCCTTAACTCAAGACAAGTAGCAGGTTTAGGCAGTGCAAAGTGTGGAAAAAGTGCAGTTTTGAGGATTGAGCATGTCTCGGGTCTCTGATCAGGCTTGGGGATTCAATTCACTAATATGAAGACCCTAATGTGGTCAAAAATTGCAAGGGTCACAATTTTATGATACTACAACTATTTTATTTTTGTTGTTTTTTGGTTTTTCATTTTTTTTTTTTGATTTTTATGATTTTTCAAATTTTTGTATTTATTTGACTTAGAAAGGTACATTGTCATGGACTAGGTATAGAATTTCTTTAGATGCATGATATTTAGAGGATCATTGAGAGGCTCCCCTTCTAAAGTGGATAGATGATAGGCCCGTGAACCATATTTTGTTGTGACTACATATGGGCCCAACCAATTAACTTCAAATTTTCCTTTCTTCTCTCAATCCTACTGATTTTGTGGATTTTCTTAAAGCACTAGATCATCGACCTCGAATTCACGAGGGTGAACTTTCTTTTGATATTTTTTCTTGAGCCTAGTTTGATATATCTACAAGTGATCATATTCTTTATGATGTTGTTCACCAAGGAAATATAGCTAAGCTAAACTTGCCACCATATACTCTTAATTGGAAACAAAATATTTCAAGGATATGTGCAAAGATGGTAACTCAACCTCAATTGGTAAGACTACTTCTACACCGTATACAAGGCAATATGGAGTGGCTCCAATGGGAGTTTGAATATTGCTGTGATATACCCAAAGGGTGGGATTGAGGTGAAGATGCTAGTCACGACCAGTTTCATTGACAACCTTCTTGAGGATATATAGAAAAGTTTTGTTGGTTACCTCAACCTAGCCATTACCTTGGGGGTAATATGGGGTGGACCAACAATGCTCGATATGGAATGTGGAATAGAGATCACACATATGTTGGTTCTTAAACGGGGTTCCATTATTTGTAATGATGGTAGAGGGAAGTCTATAGTAACAAAGGATATGGTATATGATAAATTTGGACACTTGGACACTAGTGGTAAGAGTGAGGGGGATAGATTCAACCCACTTGGTAAAATACTCAGTAGCTACAATTATAAACTTATGTCCATTTGAGGAAGGGGGATGAATCTTACCAACAAGGTCAAGGCCCCATGTAGAAAAAGGCCATGGTGTTGTAATCGACTATAGATCCTATACTTGAACATGAATTTGATCTCCATGCTCTTGACATTACACACACTTCTTGACAAGTTCCCAATAGTTATGCTCCATTGTGTGCTAATAGTATCCCACTCTCAAAATTTGTTTGGCAAAAATGTATCCATTCCTATGAGCACCACAAGATCTGACGTGCACTTCTTTCATTATAAGATTAGCTTCGTTCCAATTTAGACATCTAGTGAGGATGTTATGATAGCCCCAATGATATAGATTATCTCCTATAAGTGTTAATCGATCACAACAATGAATGAGGTTTTGATGATCATTTCAGAATATATTGAGTGGAAGGTTACCATCTTTCAAATAGGCATAAATATCCTGGTACTAGGGAGATTGAGGACCAATAATGTTACACACCATATTTGTATGTGATGTTTCAAAAGTTGGTTGGAGAAGCTTCTTAACCAAAAATTTATATTTAGGACTATCTTACTCAATTGCAAGTAGTGAACCAATAGTGGTCATCACATCGACTGCTTTGTTTTATGCCCCAAGGATTTGATTAAAGGTAATATTTTGAAAATTCTTCTTAAGATCATCAACCATTCTTTTGTATGACAAGATCTTATAATTCTTAGTTTGGTACTCATCATTCACTTGCTTCACAACCAATTGCAAATCCCCATAGACAAGGATATTTGCAATATTCCATTGAATAAGTGTTTTCAGACCAATGATGAGTCCTTCATACTCAACAATATTATTGGTACATGGGATAGACATCTTGAATGATTTGGGAATGAGATACCCTTATGGAGTTACCAATAAGAAACCTTCTCCTGATCCATTTTGTGTATGTGAACAATCAAATTAAAGCTTCCAGGAGGGTTGTGCTGTGATTGTGCATACATATTCATCTAGAAATTCTACAATTTATGGATGAGTATCCATCAGGGGTGTTTCTTCCAGTTGGTTTACAATAACCTGCCCTTTGATGATCTTTCTATCTACATATTGGATATCAAATTCACAGAGCAACATGATCCATTTAGCCATATGACCAGTAAGGGTTGTCTTTGATAACAAGTATAGGGGATCTATCTTAAAAATGAGCTTAACAATGTGACTTAGCATATAGTGTCGAAGCTTTTACAAGCAAAAGACAACAACTAGACATGCATTTTCCATAGGTGAATAATTGATCTCATATCTCACTAAGGTTCAATTGATATAGTAAATGGCACATTCTTTTCCCTGGTCATCATGTTGGGCAAGGAGTGCCCCACTTGCAACTAGAGTAACTAAGATATATAAATGGTGCGTTCTTTTCCCTGGTCATCATGTTTTGAAGCTTACTAGATAAACTGGTGCTTGCATCAAGTTGCAGTTTCGGCACCACCTATTCTAGAACTTTAACCAATTTTTCAATAAGTTTATTTTCTTAAGATTCAGACTATGTTAACTCTTGACTGGCTTGTACCTGAAGAGAAACAACAACAATCATTCTCTCTGTCAGAGACATTTGATTGAAGGGTTTATCAAAACTGATGTTGAACTATTGAAAACTCCCTTGGCTTTGGATTTTTGTAGTGTCAATTGCCACAAGTATTGGAGTCTCTTTTGCCTCACCCTTTCCCTTATCCGGTTCATCCTGTTTCACCTATTCCTTCTTGTCAGTCTCAACTGGTCTGGATTTGACTTCTTTAGGTGCCTCTTGTGCACCAGTGTCACCACTTGGTGCACCATCCTCTGCTTCTGCTGATTTATAATTTTCTTTTCCAGGTTCAACTTTGACAATATCCAAAACTTGTTGTTCCCCAACATCTTGAGTATCTTCTTCCTTACTTACATCATTTGTCGGAGGATTTTCTGACTGAGTGACATCATCTTGAGAGAGTTTCTACAAGTTGGTTCTCAGTAAAAAACTTCTTCTAGATTTCACTGGTTTCTCTACTTATTTCACCAACTCAGCCAACCATCAGACTGTTGACCGTGTGCTTTCTCCTGTATTCCTTTTTATTCACCAACAAAATTAATCTATCAATTTCCTCTATAGTGATATTGGTGCACTGATTAACCAATTCACTCTCCTTTATTTCTCTATCCATTTGGCTAACAAATTTTCTCCTAGCATCAATTAAGTTGTACAAATCTTTGGGAAGATATTATTCTAATTCAATCAATGCTTTACTAAATACATCCATGTACAAAATTACAACTTCCTCAATATGCCTTTGATCCTTATCATCCATATTTCCATAATATACAAAGATGTTCTTCAAATTACCATCTTTAGTAATTTCATCAATTAATTCCTGAGTAGACAAAGGTGGAATAATGTGATACTCTATTTTAGAAGTTTTCATCTTACTGAATTCTATAGCCTCACCCAAATCATATTTTGTCTTCTTTCCTCTCTTGGGCTTTCCTGCCAGTATAGGATCAGATCTTACCTTCATCTCCTTTGGCTCTTTCTTCTCACCACTGGATTGGGGTTTCCGGGTCACTCTAGAAAATTCTCCTTTCTTCGATTTGGAATGTCTATATCAGATTTAGTCTTTGATTGCACCAGAGAAACTACTACATATTCTCTTTGAGTCTTCTGCTTCTTCCTCAGAACAAATTTTCCCTTTGGAGATACACGAGAGGGTTCAGCTTCAGCAGGAGGTGTCTTCATCAAAGCAGGAGAAGGTCCTGTCACTTTCACCTTAATGGGAGCAGGTGTTGTCTTTTGTTGCTTTCCTTTTTCAACTACATCCACAACAACTCTAGCAGCTCTGACTCTCTCTCCCAGGGATGTCCTTCTACAATAATGTCTTCCACAATCTTTGCAACCTTTCTCTTTCTTGTCAGTTTAGAGAACTTGGAGTGCAACTTCATTGATTTCTCCTTGCAGGTTCCAAACCTTTCCTCCTTGGTGTCTACTAGAGCTTGTAACAAATATTGTGCATAGGCATCCAAGGTAGCTTCATCAACTCCATACCCCATAGGAAATATCCATATTGTCTGGGGTTGAACTACCTCCATACGACATGCATCCTTATTTACTATAAAACAGATTGTCCCCTCATATTTCTTTACAATTTCTTTGGGGATTCTCACTCTCTATTTCATTTTGTCCTGAAAGGTTTTAAAGAAAGCCCACAAAGCAGCATTTTGATTGTCCTTGTTGCCAATTTTTTCAAGCCCTTGCTTGATTTGTTGAGCCATCAGTCTATCAAAATCCCATTACACTCTATCGGTTTCGAGGATCTGATTCATGAAATAGAGTGCCAAACATATTATCAAAGAACAAAATTTGAAGACATGCTTCTTGTCCTGTTTACTTTTCTTCAAATTTATCAACAACTCCTCCAATAACACATTGCATAGGTCATAATGACCATCTTCTTTGACCATTCGATAGGCTGCATGGATAGTAGTGTCAGATACAAAATTTAGTCTGTTAGACTAGTACACTTTATAGCCAATCACCATTGCAGCAAATTTGACATCATCATCTTTTATTGTGTTGATCTGCATCGATCACCCATCAAACTCTACATTGATTAATTTGTTCATGGTAGGGTTTGTTACCTTTTGTAGCCCTGGCTTTTCACTGGTTTGGTTCAAACAGGTTACTGCCCTAATCACATTACTAGTGATCTTGTATGGTTGGTCAAGCCATATGAAATCAACATGGATCCTACTTAACACATATCTTACCCATTCCTTCTCATCGAAAGTAAGAAAGTTCACAAATTGTGTGAAACCCTTTCTTTGCAGTTGCACAAATTCTAGCTTAGGGTTGCCAATCTCATGCATGATGCTATCAGTATACAGGTCCAAGATATCCTCAGAGCCAGTTTCTTCAATTTTGTAGTGAATGTAGGCTCAAACATCATCAATGTGCAATACACTGTGCATAATGAATTAAAATGCTCCAACTAGGTCATCTTCCATAGATTTGTAGGGGTGTTTCTTAAATATAGGAGGGGTCCTATTCTCAACGTCAACTACCAATGGAGCAGCAATGGAAGATGCAGATGCCATTTCAAAATCTCAAGAAAATCATACTCAGAAAAATGCCCTTTGAAAAATACCTTAACCAACTGACAGATACCCTAGATTGCTTGTCAATTTGCTTTTGCTCTCTGATCGCCTGGAAAATTTGATCCCCTTGTTCTTCAGCTCAAAAACACTATTTTCAAAGTGAAGAATGATTCCTTTATTTTCCCTTTTAAATTTGCAAACCCTAATTTCACTTTGAAATAAATGCACCTCAAATATTCAACTAGATGCCCTATTTCACTTCCGGATGCCGAAATCAGCCATTTGAATTCTGGATATCAACTAAAGCTCAGTTACTATCATCTGTAATCTATTGACTATAGATCTTATCAAGGGGTACTGCAAGATTTGCATTGGTTTTCCTCCCCCTAAGGCCAAAAGCCCTAGTTACCGGATGAGGATTGTGCACCAGATTCAGGTTTAGATCCATTATTTGCTTTAGATTCATCCTTCTTTACCCACATCTTATTATGTTGATCTTTGATCTCATCTACTTTTACTTTTCCTTTTTCATCTAATTTTTCGATAGCCGGGGCACTGTTTTTGCTTCTGCAAAATTTTGCATTATGACCAATTTTGTTAGATGCTCTGCAAACAACATTATTCTTCATGGGTCTAAAGTTCATCTGATTTTGTCTTGTCTTGCATTGTTTAGAAATATGTCCAAACATTAAGAATATAATCTTTTATTCATAAAGTTATTCATTACTGCTCTGCACACATTTGACTTGTGTCCAAAGTTATTGCATATGAAACACTGACCGATAAAGGTACATACATTATTCATGTTGTTCATCATATTGTTATTGTTCATCATTCCATTATTCATCTTAATTCTACACCGACTTTCCATATGACCAAACTTATTGCAAGTAAAACATCTACCCTTGAATTTATGAGCATTAGGTTGTCTTATCGAATAATTCTTTCTCTTCTTTTGATCAGGTTTTGCATTGCCTTGTCCAGATCCAGAGGATTCACCTTTCTCAAATCCTAGGCCTCGCATATCCTTTCCATGTCTCTGACTTTCTAGCATCTCATCAAGCCTTGTTGAACTAGCTTTGAATTTGTCTTTGTATTCATTGGTAGTAGCAAGTTCATCCCTCAAGGTAGAAATCTATCTTTCAAGTTCTTGACCATTGTTCCTTGATTCTGTCAGCTCAAGCTTCAACTAATCATTCTCATAGGTAATCTTGAAGCATTCATCAACTCTTTTTTTCAATGATTGTGCCAGATTCTATTCATTCTTCTTTCAGTCCTCAATTTCCTTAGTCATCCTCATCACAATGGATTGCATCTCATTCTAAAAAGAAACATTCTCTCTCTCAATCTTGTTAACTTCATCATCTTTGTCCTGGAATTCCATGATATGATCTTCTTTCTCCTTCAATTTGTGCATTAACTCCTTCCTCTTTTCTCTACAAATACTTGATTGATCATTCAGCTCACTAATGAATTCATCAACAACATTCTAGTTCTTCTTCAAGCTACAAATCTCACTTCTAGCTACATCAAGATCCTCAAGTGCCACATTGAGTTGTCTCTAAAAACCAGAATCCATACAATCAATCTCCCAGATCTTCCTCAAGCGGTTAAGCTTCCTTAGAGGAACTTGGCTCTGATACCAATTGTTAGAATTAGAGATCACTAAGAGGGGGGGTGAATCAGTGATCTACCAGAAATCAAATCCTCAAACTTACTCTTTATGCACCAGTTAGAAATGCATAACAAAAAAGAACATAAACATGCAACAAAGAATACACAAGTCCACAACACCAGAATTTTTAAGTGGAAACCCAGAAAGGGAAAAACCATGGTGAGGATGGAACCCATAATATTCATATACTATAGCCAGGATTAATAAATATTACATAGATGGGGAATGCACTTGCATTCAAGCTCACTGCTAAATTATAATTGCCCGGAAGGCTACAACCTTCAGGGAAGTCTCACTAAGTTACAATTTAATTATAATGAAGAAATACAAAGAAATGAACTCTCAATTATCATCTAACTATGCAAGAATGAGTTCCAGTTAAGCACTAAATCTTCGACTGTCTTCACTCTGTTGAATACGTTGTTTCTATCTCAGTTAGCTATCGGATTGTCTGTCAACTAAATGCGCTCGTGAAATTGCACTCAATCACACCAAAATGGATCACCATAACTCTAACACACCAAAAATTAATCACCAAATCTATCTTATATATCCAATCATAACAAAAAAACAATTTCCTTCAAGTTGACTTCAAGAAGTGTAAAGTGTAGCTCCAAGTCGACTTCAATCTCGAACAAAACATAGCACCGGATAAAAAGATTATAATCACACAATTCCTAAGGGTCTTTCCACTCACTGAGATCTCAAAAACCAATCACCAAAAACACCACAATCACCGGAGATCAGTTTGGATCAAAGCATTACTAAAATACCATGTTTCACCAGTTAATTGCCTATCGGTTACCTCCATCTTCTGGATAAGATGAATCATGATTGCTAGATCAAATCACCAAGAAGATTTTCCATCAATGACAACCCTATGCAACTACCAAAAGTCATCTGAAATCATCGAATGAGTGTCAATTTCCAACACATGATACATGGGCAATTCATCCCATGAAGACCATGAAGCATCAACCTATTGTTCACCAAAATCAAATTCACTAGGAACACATAAATCTATCTCTTCTGCTACATGGAGGTCATGTTCACAAATTGATAGTACATCCTCATCATCTAAAGGTGAATCAACCTCTTCATATAGTGTATTTGAGATCACATGGGAATGGATCTCAAGCACATCATGGAAAAACAAAAGTTGGTTCAAGTCAATGGTATTATCACACAAAGGATTCTCAGTTGTACATACCCTGTTCATTTGTTGATTCTCATGTGTACTTGTCTTTTGAATTTCATTCATGTCATACTACTGCACCATGCCATAACTCTGAGTAACAAACTCATTATTAGCATTATCATCCTCATAGATGTAGCTAGGATGTGAGTCTTCATCCTCCTTATTGTGCTCATACTCATGGTCACCAACATTGCTCAAATCTGCCCTATTCTCATATGCTGCAAAATAATCTAGATCTGATTCATAATCCACATTCTAAGCATTAGGACAATAGATTGTATGATTCCAATCATGGGAGTAAGCTACATTATCACCATCATAGGCATTGAGATCATAACCAACACGAGTTTCAACATTCATATGCACATAATTGGCACTATACCTTTCTTGTTCACTTGCTAACTGAGTCATAAGACCATTGACATTCATGCCATAAGGCATTTCCCTTGGGTCATAACTATTATAAGGCTGCCACTAAGTCTTTGTCACTGCCATGTCCTCACTTCTCTCAACCATCTTTGTGTTATTGATGATCAAAGTTTGATAATACACCATTAGGTTAATGGCACCTTCACACTGATGGTAAGAAACATTAGGCTCAATTTGATGTTTATTTATGCATGCCACTAGAATTGGAACAACAAGTTGATACTAATTTAGAATGTCACTTTTGGGCACATACACATAACCCAATTATTCATAGATGTAGCTTTGCATAGGTGCTTGAGGCATAGACATTGTTTGAGGTATACTCGCTCCATTCATTGGTGCAGTCAACGATTGGAAGGGACGTCAAAGAGATCAATCAAGAATGGTCAACAAGAGTAAACACAACAAAAAGATAAGGATATGATGGAGAGAATGCAAAAATGAATTAATTATGTCATGAAAATTATTTACAATCAACCAGTAATAATCGGGTTGCAGAAACCGGCTCACTGGCCTGCTATAACTTGCCTAATTATAGAACAGGTCACAATCAGGACCTCAAATCATAATATCTATCTTCTATGTTCTATATCTCAACTTATCTACATTGTAATTCTTAATTACAATGATTTATATGATCCAAGGAGATCCGATCGGCCCAAAAAGGGATCAAATGTTGAAGAACAAGACCTAACGTGTAAAACATTAAGGTCGACCTCTGCCAAAGAAACTCCTCTGGAAAATCCAAAGGATGAAGTGTAGATCAAAGAGAAGGTTGACCACATGCCAAGGAACATCATAATCAACACTTAGGGTTCCACAAGCTATGGACGAGATCCGATAGATTACAAATTCAAATAGGTCTAGGCAATCGGTACCAGAAAACTGTCTTGGAAACTGGTAGCGATAACTTGTCGAAAAATGATCCAAATGCTCTGTGGTTTGGGAATAAGGTAGATGATCAAGTCCTAAAGAAAAATCCAACTCCTCAAGATCCAGTGAGCCAATTCCAAAAAATGCAGAATGAAATGCTGAAACTGCAAAACAGAAAGAAAAATAGAAAGGAAATATTTTTGGTTGATGCAAGATTGTCAAGAACTGGGGATTCTCCTGCATCATTCATACACATTACATCAATTCTGGTCTCATAAACAACCTCACATGAAACTTGCTGATTGGCATTTTGGAAAGACATAAATGAGGGGACAACAAGTTGGGAATTATTTCTAACTTCGGAACTACTTTGCTTGCTTGCACACCAAGCTCCCTTTTCAGGCTTTAACCTCATGCTCATCCCAAACTTTGAGACTTTCTCAATGTTCTTTTCTATCTCATGGGATTGATACAAATTTTTGAGAGTTTCTTTCCTCAACCTATAACTCATATTTGTATCAAAGGTGCAAAGGTAAACCACTAAAGCCATATCATCAGATGGTTTGATATTTGAGGGATTCTCTTCAATGTCTTTGTAAATTGGAGGCTGAAAGCTGAGACAAGATCATCCTCTTGAATGTGAGTCTCCATAAAATCTTGGATCATTGAAGAATCATAAATCTTCTCACAAAATTTCTCTCTAAAAGCTTATTGGAATTCCTCCCATGAGCTGATTGAACATGGTAACCAATTAGAGAACCACTCTCTTGCATCCTCCTTCAAGGAATTAATGAAAAACCTCATGAAGATGTCCTTATGATCAACTTCATAGTCCTCCATTAAACTATTGCAAGTGTCTCTCTATTGATTCATCTTTCAACCCACCAAACTTAGGAATCTTATCTTTGATTTCAGGGGGTATGGGGTTTGGGAAACCCATAATATCATCAAACCTCAAGGCCTTATACTTTTGAACAATGAAATCTCTCTAATTTCTTGGTTGGGGCTGACTTCTCAACATATTTAGATTTGGAGCCAAGTAGGGATACATATTTGGATACATTTGAAGTGTGCTCATACAAGATTTTGAAAATAAAGTTGAAAACACTTGTGACTAAAATCTCTTTTCAAGAGCACAAATCATTACAACATGCTTATTTTCTAAAAATAAAAACTTAGAAAACAACCCATAAGCATGTAAAAACTTTCTTATTACAACTTCCCTTTCTTAATGCTACTATCATTCAATAGGTAACTTTTCAAGTGCTAAAACTTTCAATACACAATTTTCAGAGAAAAAAAACAAAAACAAAAAAAAACAACTTTTATTCTCAGCAAGATTTTGAGAATACCTAGAAGTATGTAGCTGCTTCTCATGTTCTTTTTTGATAAAAATTCAAAGGTTTGGAGCTTGCATCATCTTTTCATCTGGGTCTTTGACAAAGCCACCACCTCCTTGTAGAGGAAAAATCTTTGAACACCAGAAAGCTATTCAAAAACTTAGTATTTTGAGTTCTTCAACAGTAGAGACAATTCAAACTTCTTCACACAAGCTGCTTTAAAACACCTTCCAGTCTAAAAATTACTTAATGCCTGAAACAAACTTTGAAATTCTTTATTTTGCTAACTCTTTCCAAATGGACTTAAGACTTTGCTCCCTAGAAGAGTCGCCAATCTATTAGCGATATTTCTTGCTACCTTTAGTCCTAAGGAGATACACAACAACAGATTATGGGATTGGTAATCTAGGACATGAAATCAACACTATTTATAGACTCAAGACAAGAAAACATAACTGGACAAGGCCATACAAACCTTCTACTCTTCAAGCTCAACTAGACTCATGAGGGTGATCCTATTGCAGATCTGAAAATGATAAACTTATACAAACTAAACAACAAACCTATTTAAACAAGGTGGATAGTTCTTAGATGCATGATAAGGGGTGCTTGATATTTCACCATTACTTGAGCATAATACATTTTCTCTTCAAAGTGCTAAGAAAAAAAACTAAACAAACCCTACTCCTATATCATAAATGAAAAACATAAATAAAAAGGTTGTAAGAATATATGGGACCAATTGAATCAGAACATGGAAAGCATTGACCAATGCCAAAGAGAGGGCAATAGAGTCACATGAAAATCCACTTGTGTTGTTACATTCAAACATGTCTTAAAAGTCTTTTAGATGTTATTAAATTGTAATAACAAGACTACAGAAACAATATCAAACAATCATACTTAAAAATCCATTTGAAAATACAAAAATCCCATTACATTTATGAAAGCATTTACTCCATCCCTTGGATAGAAAGCAATCAGAAACACAACTCAGAGCAGAAATGTGCCTAAAGAATGACAATAATATTTGATTATTTCATTTAAAGAAGTTTACATTTCCAGCTGGATACAATCATCTGATAAAATAAAGCCATTAAGCATATTTCAAAACACAGAAAACTTCACAACTAAGACTAGCTTTCATAATATCTGAGCCTAACTAAGAACACTTAATAATGTTATTTATAAAATATGTATCTGCCTTAGCACAAATCAGGATTGGAACCCTTCAAAATGAGGAGAAAATACAATAAATAGACATAAGAGAAGACCTAATAAAACCATAAAATGCATAAAAAATTGACACGTCTTCATCCCTGTTGTCCTCAAATTCAAATCTACATGTACCTCCTCCCAAAAATCTTCAACCTACACTCATATTTTGAATGTGACTCCTGAGAAATATTGAAAAAATCTTGTAGCTATTTGTCACATTCACCTTTGCTTATTGACCCAAAATTGCCATTTCTAGCCTCTGTCAATCTCTACAAACATCCCACTTTGCCTTTGATCTGAAAATAGAAAACATTCCCCCTTTCGTGAAAGTCAGTCTTTTTTCTTTGTTAGAGTCCTCCCTATGAATTAAAAATGGAAAATTTTCCTCCCTCTACTGAAATGACCCTTCACTTCACCTCTTTTGTGAAAA